>NW_026781304.1:0-300000 GCF_030144855.1 Hypanus sabinus
CTCCACACCGTCCCATCACACACTCCCGGGGTCAGACACAGAGTGAATCTCCCTCCACACCGTCCCGTCACACACTCCCGTGGTCAGACACAGAGAGATTATTCCTCTACACGGTCCCAACAAAGACTCCCTGGCTCAGACACAGAGTGATTATTACTCTGCACGGTCCCATCAAACACTCCCGGGGTCAGACACAGTGATTATGCCTGTACACGGTCCCATCAAACATTCCCGGGGTCAGCACAAAGTGATTCTTCCTCTACACGGTCCCATCAAACACTCCCGGGGTCAGACACAGAGTGAATCTCCATCCGCACCGTCCCATCACACAATCCCGTGGTCAGACACAGAGAGATTATTCCTCTACACTGTCCCATCAAACACTCCCGGGGTCAGACACAGACTGAATCTCCCTCGACACCGTCCCATCACACACTCCCGTGGTCTGACACAGAGAGATTATTCCTCTACACGGTCCCATCAAACACTCCCGGGGTCAGACACAGAGTGAATCTCCATCCGCACCGTCCCATCGTACACTCACGGGGTCAGACACAGAGTGAATCTCCCTCCACACCGTCCCATCACACACTACTAGGGTCAGACACAGAGTGAGTCTCCCTCCAGACCGACCCATCACATACTCCCGGGGTCAGACACAGAGTGAAACACCCTCCACATCGTCCCATCACACACTCCCGTGGTCAGACACAGAGAGATTATTCCTCTACACGGTCCCATCAAACACTCCCGTGGTCAGACACAGAGTGATTATTCCTCTACACGGTCCCATCACACACTCCCGGGATCAGACACAGAGTGAATCTCCATCCGCACCGTCACATCGCACACTCCCGGGGTCAGACACAGAGTGATTATTCCTCTACACGGTCCCATCAAACATTCCCGGGATCAGACACAGAGTGAATCTCCCTCCACATCGTCCCATCACACACACCCGGCGTCAGACACAAAGTGAATCTCCCTCCACACCGTCCCATCACACACTACTAGGGTCAGACACAGAGTGAATCTCCCTCCAGACCGTCCCATCACATACTCCCGGGGTCACACACAGTGTGAATCTCCCTCCACATCGTCCCATCAAACACTCCCGGGTGTCAGACACAGAGTAATTATTCCTCTACACGGTCCCATCATACACTCCCGGGGGTCAGACACGGAGTGATTATTCCTCTACACAGTCCCATCAAACACCCCCGGGGTCAAACACAGAGTGAATCTCCCTCCACACAGTCCCATCACACACTCCCGGGGTCAGAAACAGAGTGATTATTCATCTACACGGTCCCATCAAACACTCCCGGGGTCAGACACAGAGTGAATCTCCCTCCACACCGTCCCATCACACACTCCCGTGGTCAGACACATAGAGAGATTATTCCTCTACACTGTCCCATCAAACACTCCCGGGGTCAGACACAGAGTGAATCTCCCTCCACACCGTCCCATCACACACTCCCGTGGTCTGCCACAGAGAGATTATTCCTCTACACGGTCCCATCAAACACTCCCGTGGTCAGACACAGAGTGAATCTCCATCCGCACCGTCCCATCACACAATCCCGGGGTCAGACACAGAGTGAATCTCCCTCCACATCGTCCCATCACACACTCCCGGCGTCAGACACAAAGTGAATCTCCCTCCACACCCTCCCATTACACACTACTAGGGTCAGACACAGAGTGAATCTCCCTGCAGACCGTCCCATCACATACTCCCGGGGTCAGACACAGAGTGAATCTCCCTCCACAAAGTACCATCAAACACTCCCGGGGGTCAGACACAGAGTGATTATTCCTCTACACGGTCCCATCAAACACTCCCGGGGGTCAGACACAGAGTGATTATTCCTCTACACGGTCCCATCAACACTCCCGGGGTCATACACGGAGTGAATGTTCCTCTACACAGCCCCATCAAACACCCACGGGGTCAGACACAGAGTGAATCTCCCTCCACAAAGTACCATCAAACACTCCCGGGGGTCAGACACAGAGTGATTATTCCTCTACACGGTCCCAACAAAGACTCCCTGGGTCAGACACAGAGTGATTATTACTCTGCACGGTCTCATCAAACACTGCCGGGGTCAGGCACAGAGTGATGATGACTGTAATCGGTCCCATCAAACATTCCCGGGGTCAGACACAGAGTGATTATTCCTCTACACGGTCTCATCAAACACTCTCGGTTTCAGACACAGTGTGAATCTCCCTCCACACCGTCCCATCACACAGTCCCGTGGTCAGACACAGAGTGATTATTCATCTACACGGTCGCATCACACACTCCCGAGGTCAGACAAAGAGTGAATCTCCCTCCACACCGTGTCATCACACGCTCACGGGGTCTGACACAGAGAGATTATTCCTCTACACGGTCCCATCAAACATTCCCGGGGTCAGACACAGAGTGAATCTCCATCCGCACCGTCCCATCGTACACTCACGGGGTCAGACACAGAGTGAATCTCCCTGCACACCGTCCCATCACACACTACTAGGGTCAGACACAGAGTGAGTCTCCCTCCAGACCGACCCATCACATACTCCCGGGGTCAGACACAGAGTGAAACACCCTCCACATCGTCCCATCAAACACTCCCGGGGGTCAGACACAGAGTGATTATTCCTCTACACGGTCCCATCAAACACTCCCGGGGTTCAGACGCGGAGCGATTATTCCTCTACACGGTCCCAACAAAGGCTCCCTGGGTCAGACACAGAGTGATTATTACTCTGCACGGTCTCATCAAACACTCCCGGGGTCAGACACAGAGTGATGATGCCTGTACACGGTCCCATCAAACATTCCCGGGGTCAGACACAGAGTGATTATTCCTCTACACGGTCCCATCAAACACTCCCGGGGTCAGACGCGGAGCGATTATTCCTCTACACGGTCCCAACAAAGACTCCCTGGGTTAGACACAGAGTGATTATTACTCTGCACGGTCCCATCAAACACTCCCGGGGTCAGACACAGATTGATTATGCCTGTACACGGTCCCATCAAACACTCCCGGGGTCAGACACAGAGTGATTATTCCTCTACACGGTCCCATAAAACACCCCCGGGGTCAGACACAGAGTGATTATTCCTCTACGCCGTCCCATCAAACACTCTCGGTTTCAGACACTGTGTGAATCTCCCTCCACACCGTCCCATCACACAGTCCCGTGGTCAGACACAGAGTGATTATTCATCTACACGGTCGCATCACACACTCCCGAGGTCAGACAAAGAGTGAATCTCCCTCCACACCGTGTCATCACACGCTCACGGGGTCAGACACAGAATGATTATTCCTCTACACAGTCCCATCAAACAATCCCTGGGTCAGACAAAAAGTGAATTGCCCTCCACACCGTCCCATCACACACTCCCGGGGTCAGACACAGAGTGAATCTCCCTCCACACCGTCCCATCACACACTCCCGTGGTCAGACACAGAGAGATTATTCCTCTACACGGTCCCATCAAACACTCCCGGGGTCAGACAGAGTGATTATTCCTCTACACGGTCCCATCACACACTCCCGGGATCAGACACAGAGTGAATCTCCCTCCACACCGTCCCATCACACACTCCCGGCGTCAGACACAGAGTGAATCTCCATCCGCACCGTCCGATCACACACTCCCGTGGTCAGACACAGAGAGATTATTACTCTACACGGTCCCATCAAACACTCCCGGGGTCAGGCACAGAGTGATTATTCCTCTACACGGTCCCATCACACACTCCCGGGGTCAGACACAGAGTGATTATTCCTCTACACGGTCCCATCAAACACTCCCGGGGTCAGACGCGGAGCGATTATTCCTCTACACGGTCCCAACAAAGGCTCCCTGGGTCAGACACAGAGTGATTATTACTCTGCACGGTCCCATCAAACAATCCCGGGGTCAGACACAGAGTGATTATTCATCTACACGGTCGCATCACACACTCCCGAGGTCAGACAAAGAGTGAATCTCCCTCCACACCGTGTCATCACACGCTCACGGGGTCAGACACAGAGTGATTATTCCTCTACACGGTCGCATCAGACAATCCCTGGGTCAGACAAAAAGTGAATCTCCCTCCACCCCGTCCCATCACACACTCCCGGGGTCAGACACAGAGTGAATCTCCCTCCACACCGTCCCATCACACACTCCCGTGGTCAGACACAGAGAGATTATTCCTCTACACGGTCGCATCACACACTCCCTAGGTCAGACAAAGAGTGAATCTCCCTCCACACCGTGTCATCACACGCTCACGGGGTCAGACACAGAGTGATTATTCCTCTACACGGTCCCATCAGACAATCCCTGGGTCAGACAAAAAGTGAATCTCCCTCCACCCCGTCCCATCACACACTCCCGGGGTCAGACACAGAGTGAATCTCCCTCCACACCGTCCCATCACACACTCCCGTGGTCAGACACAGAGAGATTATTCCTCTACACGGTCCCAACAAAGACTCCCTGGCTCAGAAACAGAGTGATTATTACTCTGCACGGTCCCATCAAACACTCCCGGGGTCAGAGACAGAGAGATTATTCCTTTACACGGTCCCATCAAACACTCCCGGGGTCAGACACAGAGTGAATCTCCATCCGCACCGTCGCATCACACAATCCCGGGGTCAGACACAGAGTGAATCTCCCTCCACATCGTCCAATCACACACTCCCGTCGTCAGACACAAAGTGAATCTCCGTCCACACCGTGTCATCACACACTCCCGGGGTCAGCCACAGAGTGAATCTCCCTCCACACCGTCCCATCACACACTCCCGTGGTCAGACACAGAGAGATTATTCCTCTACACGGTCCCATCACACACTCCCGGGATCAGACACAGAGTGAATCTCTCTCCACACCGTCCCATCACACACTCCCGGCGTCAGACACAGAGTGAATCTCCATCCGCACCGTCCCATCACACACTCCCGTGGTCAGACACAGAGAAATTATTCCTCTACACGGTCCCATCAAACACTCCCGGGGTCAGACACAGAGTGATTATTCCTCTACACGGACCCATCACACACTCCCGGGATCAGACACAGAGTGAATCTCCATCCGCACCGTCACATCACGCACTCCCGGTGTCAGACACAGAGTGATTATTCCTCTACACGGTCCCATCAAACACTCCCGGGATCAGACACAGAGTGAATCTCCATCCACATCGTCCCATCACACACTCCCGGCGTCAGACACAAAGTGAATCTCCCTCCACACCGTCCCATCACACACTACTAGGGTCAGACACCGAGTGAATCTCCCTCCAGACCGTCCCATCACATACTCACGGGGTCACACACAGAGTGAATCTCCCTCCACACAGTCCCATCACATACTCCCGGGGTCAGACACAGAGTGAATCTCCCTCCACAAAGTACCATCAAACACCCCCGGGGGTCAGACACAGAGTGATTATTCCTCTACACCGTCCCATCACACACTACTAGGGTCAGACACAGAGTGAATCTCCCTCCAGACCGACCCATCACATACTCCCGGGGTCACACACAGAGTGAAACACCGTCCACATCGTCCCATCAAACACTCCCGGGGGTTAGACACAGAGTGATTATTCCTCTTCACGGTCCCATCAAACACTCCCGGGTCAGATGCGGAGCGATTATTCCTCTACACGGTCCCAACAAAGACTCCCTGTGTCAGACACAGAGTGATTATTACTCTGCACGGTCTCATCAAACACTCCCGGGGTCAGACACAGAGTGATGATGCCTGTACACGGTCCCATCAAACATTCCCGGGGTCAGACACAGAGTGATTATTCCTCTACACGGTCGCATCACACACTCCCGAGGTCAGACAAAGAGTGAATCTCCCTCCACACCGTGTCATCACACGCTCACGGGGTCAGACACAGAGTGATTATTCCTCTACACGGTCCCATCAAACAATCCCTGGGTCAGACAAAAAGTGAAACTCCCTCCACACCGTCCCATCACACACTCCCGGGGTCAGTCACAGAGTGAATCTCCCTCCACACCGTCCCGTCACACACTCCCGTGGTCAGACACAGAGAGATTATTCCTCTACACGGTCCCAACAAAGACTCCCTGGCTCAGACACAGAGTGATTATTACTCTGCACGGTCCCATCAAACACTCCCGGGGTCAGACACAGTGATTATGCCTGTACACGGTCCCATCAAACATTCCCGGGGTCAGGCACAAAGTGATTATTCCTCTACACGGTCCCACCAAACACTCCCGGGGTCAGACACAGAGTGAATCTCCATCCGCACCGTCCCATCGTACACTCACGGGGTCAGACACAGAGTGAATCTCCCTCCACACCGTCCCATCACACACTACTAGGGTCAGACACAGAGTGAGTCTCCCTCCAGACCGACCCATGACATACTCCCGGGGTCAGACACAGAGTGAAACACCCTCCACATCGTACCATCACACACTCCCGTGGTCAGACACAGAGAGATTATTCCTCTACACGGTCCCATCAAACACTCCCGGGGTCAGACACAGAGTGATTATTCCTCTACACGGTCCCATCAAACACTCCCGGGATCAGACACAGAGTGAATCTCCCTCCAGACCGTCCCATCACACACTACAAGGGTCAGACACAGAGTGAATCTCCCTCCAGACCGTCCCATCACATACTCCCGGGGTCACACACAGAGTGAATCTCCCTCCACATCGTCCCATCAAACACTCCCGGGTGTCAGACACAGAGTGATTATTCCTCTACACGGTCCCATCATAAACTCCCGGGGGTCAGACACGGAGTGATTATTCCTCTACACAGTCCCATCAAACACCCCCGGGGTCAAACACAGAGTGAATCTCCCTCCACACAGTCCCATCACACACTCCCGGGGTCAGAAACAGAGTGATTATTCATCTACACGGTCCCATCAAACAATCCCGGGGTCAGACACAGAGTGAATCTCCCTCCACACCGTCCCATCACACACTCCCGTGGTCTGCCACAGAGAGATTATTCCTCTACACGGTCCCATCAAACACTCCCGGGGTCAGACACAGAGTGAATCTCAATCCGCACCGTACCATCACACAATCCCGGGGTCAGACACAGAGTGAATCTCCCTCCACATCGTCCCATCACACACTCCTGGCGTCAGACACAAAGTGAATCTCCCTCCACACCGTCCCATCACACACTACTAGGGTCAGACACAGAGTGAATCTCCCTCCAGACCGTCCCATCACATACTCCCGGGGTCAGACACAGAGTGAATCTCCCTCCACAAAGTACCATCAAACACTCCCGGGGGTCAGACACAGAGTGATTATTCCTCTACACGGTCCCATCAAACACTCCCGGGGGTCAGACACAGAGTGATTATTCCTCTACACGGTCCCATCAACACTCCCGGGGTCATACACGGAGTGATTGTTCCTCTACACAGCCCCATCAAACACCCCCGGGGTCAGACACAGAGTGAATCTCCCTCCAGACCGACCCATCACATACTCCCGGGGTCACACACAGAGTGAAACACACTCCACATCGTCCCAGCAAACACTCCCGGGTGTCAGACACAGAGTGATTATTCTTCTACACGGTCCCATCAAACACTCCCGGGTCAGATGCGGAGCGATTATTCCTCTACACGGTCCCAACAAAGACTCCCTGGGTCAGACACAGAGTGATTATTACTCTGCACGGTCTCATCAAACACTCCCGGGGTCAGACACAGAGTGATGATGCCTGTACACGGTCCCATCAAACATTCCCGGGGTCAGACACAGAGTGATTATTCCTCTGCACGGTCCCATCAAACACTCTCGGTTTCAGACACAGTGTGAATCTCCCTCCACACCGTCCCATCACACAGTCCCGTGGTCAGACACAGAGTGATTATTCATCTACACGGTCGCATCACACACTCCCGAGGTCAGACAAAGAGTGAATCACCCTCCACACCGTGTCATCACACGCTCACGGGGTCTGACACAGAGAGATTATTCCTCTACACGGTCCCATCAAACACTCCCGGGGTCAGACACAGAGTGAATCTCCCTCCACACCGTCCCATCACACACTACTAGGGTCAGACACAGAGTGAGTCTCCCTCCAGACCGACCCATCACATACTCCCGGGGTCAGACACAGAGTGAAACCCCCTCCACATCGTCCCATCATACACTCCCGGGGGTCAGACACAGAGTGATTATTCCTCTACACGGTCCCATCAAACACTCCCGGGGTCAGACGCGGAGCGATTATTCCTCTACACGGTCCCAACAAAGGCTCCCTGGGTCAGACACAGAGTGATTATTACTCTGCACGGTCCCATCAAACACTCCCGGGGTCAGACACAGAGTGATTATTCCTCTACACGGTCCCATCAAACACTGTCGGTTTCAGACACAGTGTGAATCTCCCTCCACACCGTCCCATCACACAGTCCCGTGGTCAGACACAGAGTGATTATTCATCTACACGGTCGCATCACACACTCCCGAGGTCAGACAAAGAGTGAATCTCCCTCCACACCGTCCCATCACACACTACTAGTGTCAGACACAGAGTGAGTATCCCTCCAGACCGACCCATCACATACTCCCGGGGTCAGACACAGAGTGAAACACCCTCCACATCGTCCCATCCAACACTCCCGGGGGTCAGACACAGAGTGATTATTCCTCTACACGGTCCCATCAAACACTCCCGGGGTCAGACGCGGAGCGATTATTCCTCTACACGGTCCCAACAAAGGCTCCCTGGGTCAGACACAGAGTGATTATTACTCTGCACGGTCTCATCAAACACTCCCGGGGTCAGACACAGAGTGATGATGCCTGTACACGGTCCCATCAAACATTCCCGGGGTCAGACACAGAGTGATTATTCCTCTGCACGGTCCCATCAAACACTCTCGGTTTCAGACACAGTGTGAATCTCCTCCACACCGTCCCATCACACAGTCCCGTGGTCAGACACAGAGTGATTATTCATCTACACGGTCGCATCACACACTCCCGAGGTCAGACAAAGAGTGAATCACCCTCCACACCGTGTCATCACACGGTCACGGGGTCTGACACAGAGAGATTATTCCTCTACACGGTCCCATCAAACACTCCCGGGGTCAGACACAAAGTGAATCTCCATCCGCACCGTCCCATCGTACACTCACGGGGTCAGACACAGAGTGAATCTCCCTCCACACCGTCCCATCACACACTACTAGGGTCAGACACAGAGTGAGTCTCCCTCCAGACCGACCCATCACATACTCCCGGGGTCAGACACAGAGTGAAACCCCCTCCACATCGTCCCATCAAACACTCCCGGGGGTCAGACACAGAGTGATTATTCCTCTACACGGTCCCATCAAACACTCCCGGGGTCAGACGCGGAGCGATTATTCCTCTACACGGTCCCAACAAAGGCTCCCTGGGTCAGACACAGAGTGATTATTACTCTGCACGGTCCCATCAAACACTCCCGGGGTCAGACACAGAGTGATTATTCCTCTACACGGTCCCATCAAACACTCTCGGTTTCAGACACAGTGTGAATCTCCCTCCACACCGTCCCATCACACAGTCCCGTGGTCAGACACAGAGTGATTATTCATCTACACGGTCGCATCACACACTCCCGAGGTCAGACAAAGAGTGAATCTCCCTCAACACCGTCCCATCACACACTACTAGGGTCAGACACAGAGTGAGTCTCCCTCCAGACCGACCCATCACATACTCCCGGGGTCAGACACAGAGTGAAACACCCTCCACATCGTCCCATCCAACACTCCCGGGGGTCAGACACAGAGTGATTATTCCTCTACACGGTCCCATCAAACACTCCCGGGGTCAGACGCGGAGCGATTATTCCTCTACACGGTCCCAACAAAGACTCCCTGGGTTAGACACAGAGTGATTATTACTCTGCACGGTCCCATCAAACACTCCCGGGGTCAGACACAGAGTGATTATGCCTGTACACGGTCCCATCAAACACTCCCGGGGTCAGACACAGTGTGATTATTCCTCTACACGGTCCCATAAAACACCCCCGGGGTCAGACACAGAGTGATTATTCCACTACACGGTCCCATCAAACACTCCCGGGGTCAGACACAGAGTGAATCTCCCTCCACACCGTCCCATCACACACTACTAGGGTCAGACACAGAGTGAGTCTCCCTCCAGACCGACCCATCACATACTCCCGGGGTCAGACACAGAGTGAAACCCCCTCCACATCGTCCCATCATACACTCCCGGGGGTCAGACACAGAGTGATTATTCCTCTACACGGTCCCATCAAACACTCCCGGGGTCAGACGCGGAGCGATTATTCCTCTACACGGTCCCAACAAAGGCTCCCTGGGTCAGACACAGAGTGATTATTACTCTGCACGGTCTCATCAAACACTCCCGGGGTCAGACACAGAGTGATTATTCCTCTACACGGTCCCATCAAACACTGTCGGTTTCAGACACAGTGTGAATCTCCCTCCACACCGTCCCATCACACAGTCCCGTGGTCAGACACAGAGTGATTATTCATCTACACGGTCGCATCACACACTCCCGAGGTCAGACAAAGAGTGAATCTCCCTCCACACCGTCCCATCACACACTACTAGTGTCAGACACAGAGTGAGTATCCCTCCAGACCGACCCATCACATACTCCCGGGGTCAGACACAGAGTGAAACACCCTCCACATCGTCCCATCCAACACTCCCGGGGGTCAGACACAGAGTGATTATTCCTCTACACGGTCCCATCAAACACTCCCGGGGTTCGACGCGGAGCGATTATTCCTCTACACGGTCCCAACAAAGGCTCCCTGGGTCAGACACAGAGTGATTATTACTCTGCACGGTCTCATCAAACACTCCCGGGGTCAGACACAGAGTGATGATGCCTGTACACGGTCCCATCAAACATTCCCGGGGTCAGACACAGAGTGATTATTCCTCTGCACGGTCCCATCAAACACTCTCGGTTTCAGACACAGTGTGAATCTCCTCCACACCGTCCCATCACACAGTCCCGTGGTCAGACACAGAGTGATTATTCATCTACACGGTCGCATCACACACTCCCGAGGTCAGACAAAGAGTGAATCACCCTCCACACCGTGTCATCACACGCTCACGGGGTCTGACACAGAGAGATTATTCCTCTACACGGTCCCATCAAACACTCCCGGGGTCAGACACAGAGTGAATCTCCATCCGCACCGTCCCATCGTACACTCACGGGGTCAGACACAGAGTGAATCTCCCTCCACACCGTCCCATCACACACTACTAGGGTCAGACACAGAGTGAGTCTCCCTCCAGACCGACCCATCACATACTCCCGGGGTCAGACACAGAGTGAAACCCCCTCCACATCGTCCCATCAAACACTCCCGGGGGTCAGACACAGAGTGATTATTCCTCTACACGGTCCCATCAAACACTCCCGGGGTCAGACGCGGAGCGATTATTCCTCTACACGGTCCCAACAAAGGCTCCCTGGGTCAGACACAGAGTGATTATTACTCTGCACGGTTCCATCAAACACTCCCGGGGTCAGACACAGAGTGATTATTCCTCTACACGGTCCCATCAAACACTGTCGGTTTCAGACACAGTGTGAATCTCCCTCCACACCGTCCCATCACACAGTCCCGTGGTCAGACACAGAGTGATTATTCATCTACACGGTCGCATCACACACTCCCGAGGTCAGACAAAGAGTGAATCTCCCTCCACACCGTCCCATCACACACTACTAGTGTCAGACACAGAGTGAGTATCCCTCCAGACCGACCCATCACATACTCCCGGGGTCAGACACAGAGTGAAACACCCTCCACATCGTCCCATCCAACACTCCCGGGGGTCAGACACAGTGTGATTATTCCTCTACACGGTCCCATCAAACACTCCCGGGGTCAGACGCGGAGCGATTATTCCTCTACACGGTCCCAACAAAGGCTCCCTGGGTCAGACACAGAGTGATTATTACTCTGCACGGTCTCATCAAACACTCCCGGGGTCAGACACAGAGTGATGATGCCTGTACACGGTCCCATCAAACATTCCCGGGGTCAGACACAGAGTGATTATTCCTCTGCACGGTCCCATCAAACACTCTCGGTTTCAGACACAGTGTGAATCTCCTCCACACCGTCCCATCACACAGTCCCGTGGTCAGACACAGAGTGATTATTCATCTACACGGTCGCATCACACACTCCCGAGGTCAGACAAAGAGTGAATCACCCTCCACACCGTGTCATCACACGCTCACGGGGTCTGACACAGAGAGATTATTCCTCTACACGGTCCCATCAAACACTCCCGGGGTCAGACACAGAGTGAATCTCCATCCGCACCGTCCCATCGTACACTCACGGGGTCAGACACAGAGTGAATCTCCCTCCACACCGTCCCATCACACACTACTAGGGTCAGACACAGAGTGAGTCTCCCTCCAGACGACCCATCACATACTCCCGGGGTCAGACACAGAGTGAAACCCCCTCCACATCGTCCCATCAAACACTCCCGGGGGTCAGACACAGAGTGATTATTCCTCTACACGGTCCCATCAAACACTCCCGGGGTCAGACGCGGAGCGATTATTCCTCTACACGGTCCCAACAAAGGCTCCCTGGGTCAGACACAGAGTGATTATTACTCTGCACGGTCCCATCAAACACTCCCGGGGTCAGACACAGAGTGATTATTCCTCTACACGGTCCCATCAAACACTCTCGGTTTCAGACACAGTGTGAATCTCCCTCCACACCGTCCCATCACACAGTCCCGTGGTCAGACACAGAGTGATTATTCATCTACACGGTCGCATCACACACTCCCGAGGTCAGACAAAGAGTGAATCTCCCTCCACACCGTCCCATCACACACTACTAGGGTCAGACACAGAGTGAGTCTCCCTCCAGACCGACCCATCACATACTCCCGGGGTCAGACACAGAGTGAAACACCCTCCACATCGTCCCATCCAACACTCCCGGGGGTCAGACACAGAGTGATTATTCCTCTACACGGTCCCATCAAACACTCCCGGGGTCAGACGCGGAGCGATTATTCCTCTACACGGTCCCAACAAGGACTCCCTGGGTTAGACACAGAGTGATTATTACTCTGCACGGTCCCATCAAACACTCCCGGGGTCTGACACAGAGTGATTATGCCTGTACACGGTCCCATCAAACACTCCCGGGGTCAGACACAGAGTGATTATTCCTCTACACGGTCCCATAAAACACCCCCGGGGTCAGACACAGAGTGATTATTCCTCTACGCCGTCCCATCAAACACTCCCGGGGTCAGACAAAGAGTGAATCTCCCTCCACACCGTGTCATCACACGCTCACGGGGTCAGACACAGAGTGATTATTCCTCTACACAGTCCCATCAAACAATCCCTGGGTCAGACAAAAAGTGAATTGCCCTCCACACCGTCCCATCACACACTCCCGGGGTCAGACACAGAGTGAATCTCCCTCCACACCGTCCCATCACACACTCCCGTGGTCAGACACAGAGAGATTATTCATCTACACGGTCCCATCAAACACTCCCGGGGTCAGACAGAGTGATTATTCCTCTACACGGTCCCATCACACACTCCCGGGATCAGACACAGAGTGAATCTCCCTCCACACCGTCCCATCACACACTCCCGGCGTCAGACACAGAGTGAATCTCCATCCGCACCGTCCGATCACACACTCCCGTGGTCAGACACAGAGAGATTAATCCTCAACACGGTCCCATCAAACACTCCCGGGGTCAGACACAGAGTGATTATTCCTCTACACGGTCCCATCACACACTCCCGGGGTCAGACTCAGAGTGATTATTCCTCTACACGGTCCCATCAAACACTCCCGGGGTCAGACGCGGAGCGATTATTCCTCTACACGGTCCCAACAAAGGCTCCCTGGGTCAGACACAGAGTGATTATTACTCTGCACGGTCCCATCAAACACTCCTGGGGTCAGACACAGAGTGATTATTCCTCTACACGGTCCCATCAAACACTCTCGGTTTCAGACACAGTGTGAATCTCCCTCCACACCGTCCCATCACACAGTCCCGTGGTCAGACACAGAGTGATTATTCATCTACACGGTCGCATCACACACTCCCGAGGTCAGACAAAGAGTGAATCTCCCTCCACACCGTGTCATCACACGCTCACGGGGTCAGACACAGAGTGATTATTCCTCTACACGGTCCCATCAGACAATCCCTGGGTCAGACAAAAAGTGAATCTCCCTCCACACCGTCCCATCACACACTCCCGGGGTCAGACACAGAGTGATTATTCCTCTACACGGTCCCATCAATCACTCCCGGGGTCAGACACAGAGTGAATCTCCCTCCACACCGTCCCATCACACACTCCGGTGGTCAGACACAGAGAGATTATTCCTCTACACGGTCCCAACAAGGATTCCCTGGCTCAGAAACAGAGTGATTATTACTCTGCACGGTCCCATCAAACACTCCCGGGGTCAGAGACAGAGAGATTATTCCTTTACACGGTCCCATCAAACACTCCCGGGGTCAGACACAGAGTGAATCACCATCCGCACCGTCCCATCACACAATCCCGGGGTCAGACACAGAGTGAATCTCCCTCCACATCGTCCCATCACACACTCCCGGCGTCAGACACAAAGTGAATCTCCCTCCACACCGTCCCATCACACACTACTAGGGTCAGACACAGAGTGAGTCTCCCTCCAGACCGACCCATCACATACTCCCGGGGTCAGACACAGAGTGAAACACCCTCCACATCGTCCCATCCAACATTCCCGGGGGTCAGACACAGAGTGATTATTCCTCTACACGGTCCCATCAAACACTCCCGGGGTCAGACGCGGAGCGATTATTCCTCTACACGGTCCCAACAAAGACTCCCTGGGTTAGACACAGAGTGATTATTACTCTGCACGGTCCCATCAAACACTCCCGGGGTCTGACACAGAGTGATTATGCCTGTACACGGTCCCATCAAACACTCCCGGGGTCAGACACAGAGTGATTATTCCTCTACACGGTCCCATAAAACACCCCCGGGGTCAGACACAGAGTGATTATTCCTCTACGCCGTCCCATCAAACACTCTCGGTTTCAGACACTGTGTGAATCTCCCTCCACACCGTCCCATCACACAGTCCCGTGGTCAGACACAGAGTGATTATTCCTCTACACGGTCCCATCAAACACTGTCGGTTTCAGACACAGTGTGAATCTCCCTCCACACCGTCCCATCACACAGTCCCGTGGTCAGACACAGAGTGATTATTCATCTACACGGTCGCATCACACACTCCCGAGGTCAGACAAAGAGTGAATCTCCCTCCACACCGTCCCATCACACACTACTAGTGTCAGACACAGAGTGAGTATCCCTCCAGACCGACCCATCACATACTCCCGGGGTCAGACACAGAGTGAAACACCCTCCACATCGTCCCATCCAACACTCCCGGGGGTCAGACACAGTGTGATTATTCCTCTACACGGTCCCATCAAACACTCCCGGGGTCAGACGCGGAGCGATTATTCCTCTACACGGTCCCAACAAAGGCTCCCTGGGTCAGACACAGAGTGATTATTACTCTGCACGGTCTCATCAAACACTCCCGGGGTCAGACACAGAGTGATGATGCCTGTACACGGTCCCATCAAACATTCCCGGGGTCAGACACAGAGTGATTATTCCTCTGCACGGTCCCATCAAACACTCTCGGTTTCAGACACAGTGTGAATCTCCTCCACACCGTCCCATCACACAGTCCCGTGGTCAGACACAGAGTGATTATTCATCTACACGGTCGCATCACACACTCCCGAGGTCAGACAAAGAGTGAATCACCCTCCACACCGTGTCATCACACGCTCACGGGGTCTGACACAGAGAGATTATTCCTCTACACGGTCCCATCAAACACTCCCGGGGTCAGACACAGAGTGAATCTCCATCCGCACCGTCCCATCGTACACTCACGGGGTCAGACACAGAGTGAATCTCCCTCCACACCGTCCCATCACACACTACTAGGGTCAGACACAGAGTGAGTCTCCCTCCAGACGACCCATCACATACTCCCGGGGTCAGACACAGAGTGAAACCCCCTCCACATCGTCCCATCAAACACTCCCGGGGGTCAGACACAGAGAGATTATTCCTCTACACGGTCCCATCAAACACTCCCGGGGTCAGACGCGGAGCGATTATTCCTCTACACGGTCCCAACAAAGGCTCCCTGGGTCAGACACAGAGTGATTATTACTCTGCACGGTCCCATCAAACACTCCCGGGGTCAGACACAGAGTGATTATTCCTCTACACGGTCCCATCAAACACTCTCGGTTTCAGACACAGTGTGAATCTCCCTCCACACCGTCCCATCACACAGTCCCGTGGTCAGACACAGAGTGATTATTCATCTACACGGTCGCATCACACACTCCCGAGGTCAGACAAAGAGTGAATCTCCCTCCACACCGTCCCATCACACACTACTAGGGTCAGACACAGAGTGAGTCTCCCTCCAGACCGACCCATCACATACTCCCGGGGTCAGACACAGAGTGAAACACCCTCCACATCGTCCCATCCAACACTCCCGGGGGTCAGACACAGAGTGATTATTCCTCTACACGGTCCCATCAAACACTCCCGGGGTCAGACGCGGAGCGATTATTCCTCTACACGGTCCCAACAAGGACTCCCTGGGTTAGACACAGAGTGATTATTACTCTGCACGGTCCCATCAAACACTCCCGGGGTCTGACACAGAGTGATTATGCCTGTACACGGTCCCATCAAACACTCCCGGGGTCAGACACAGAGTGATTATTCCTCTACACGGTCCCATAAAACACCCCCGGGGTCAGACACAGAGTGATTATTCCTCTACGCCGTCCCATCAAACACTCTCGGTTTCAGACACTGTGTGAATCTCCCTCCACACCGTCCCATCACACAGTCCCGTGGTCAGACACAGAGTGATTATTCATCTACACAGTCGCATCACACACTCCCGAGGTCAGACAAAGAGTGAATCTCCCTCCACACCGTGTCATCACACGCTCACGGGGTCAGACACAGAGTGATTATTCCTCTACACAGTCCCATCAAACAATCCCTGGGTCAGACAAAAAGTGAATTGCCCTCCACACCGTCCCATCACACACTCCCGGGGTCAGACACAGAGTGAATCTCCCTCCACACCGTCCCATCACACACTCCCGTGGTCAGACACAGAGAGATTATTCATCTACACGGTCCCATCAAACACTCCCGGGGTCAGACAGAGTGATTATTCCTCTACACGGTCCCATCACACACTCCCGGGATCAGACACAGAGTGAATCTCCCTCCACACCGTCCCATCACACACTCCCGGCGTCAGACACAGAGTGAATCTCCATCCGCACCGTCCGATCACACACTCCCGTGGTCAGACACAGAGAGATTAATCCTCAACACGGTCCCATCAAACACTCCCGGGGTCAGACACAGAGTGATTATTCCTCTACACGGTCCCATCACACACTCCCGGGGTCAGACTCAGAGTGATTATTCCTCTACACGGTCCCATCAAACACTCCCGGGGTCAGACGCGGAGCGATTATTCCTCTACACGGTCCCAACAAAGGCTCCCTGGGTCAGACACAGAGTGATTATTACTCTGCACGGTCCCATCAAACACTCCTGGGGTCAGACACAGAGTGATTATTCCTCTACACGGTCCCATCAAACACTCTCGGTTTCAGACACAGTGTGAATCTCCCTCCACACCGTCCCATCACACAGTCCCGTGGTCAGACACAGAGTGATTATTCATCTACACGGTCGCATCACACACTCCCGAGGTCAGACAAAGAGTGAATCTCCCTCCACACCGTGTCATCACACGCTCACGGGGTCAGACACAGAGTGATTATTCCTCTACACGGTCCCATCAGACAATCCCTGGGTCAGACAAAAAGTGAATCTCCCTCCACACCGTCCCATCACACACTCCCGGGGTCAGACACAGAGTGATTATTCCTCTACACGGTCCCATCAATCACTCCCGGGGTCAGACACAGAGTGAATCTCCCTCCACACCGTCCCATCACACACTCCGGTGGTCAGACACAGAGAGATTATTCCTCTACACGGTCCCAACAAGGATTCCCTGGCTCAGAAACAGAGTGATTATTACTCTGCACGGTCCCATCAAACACTCCCGGGGTCAGAGACAGAGAGATTATTCCTTTACACGGTCCCATCAAACACTCCCGGGGTCAGACACAGAGTGAATCTCCATCCGCACCGTCCCATCACACAATCCCGGGGTCAGACACAGAGTGAATCTCCCTCCACATCGTCCCATCACACACTCCCGGCGTCAGACACAAAGTGAATCTCCCTCCACACCGTCCCATCACACACTACTAGGGTCAGACACAGAGTGAGTCTCCCTCCAGACCGACCCATCACATACTCCCGGGGTCAGACACAGAGTGAAACACCCTCCACATCGTCCCATCCAACACTCCCGGGGGTCAGACACAGAGTGATTATTCCTCTACACGGTCCCATCAAACACTCCCGGGGTCAGACGCGGAGCGATTATTCCTCTACACGGTCCCAACAAAGACTCCCTGGGTTAGACACAGAGTGATTATTACTCTGCACGGTCCCATCAAACACTCCCGGGGTCTGACACAGAGTGATTATGCCTGTACACGGTCCCATCAAACACTCCCGGGGTCAGACACAGAGTGATTATTCCTCTACACGGTCCCATAAAACACCCCCGGGGTCAGACACAGAGTGATTATTCCTCTACGCCGTCCCATCAAACACTCTCGGTTTCAGACACTGTGTGAATCTCCCTCCACACCGTCCCATCACACAGTCCCGTGGTCAGACACAGAGTGATTATTCATCTACACAGTCGCATCACACACTCCCGAGGTCAGACAAAGAGTGAATCTCCCTCCACACCGTGTCATCACACGCTCACGGGGTCAGACACAGAGTGATTATTCCTCTACACAGTCCCATCAAACAATCCCTGGGTCAGACAAAAAGTGAATTGCCCTCCACACCGTCCCATCACACACTCCCGGGGTCAGACACAGAGTGAATCTCCCTCCACACCGTCCCATCACACACTCCCGTGGTCAGACACAGAGAGATTATTCATCTACACGGTCCCATCAAACACTCCCGGGGTCAGACAGAGTGATTATTCCTCTACACGGTCCCATCACACACTCCCGGGATCAGACACAGAGTGAATCTCCCTCCACACCGTCCCATCACACTCTCCCGGCGTCAGACACAGAGTGAATCTCCATCCGCACCGTCCGAACACACACTCCCGAGGTCAGACACAGAGAGATTAATCCTCAACACGGTCCCATCAAACACTCCCGGGGTCAGACACAGAGTGATTATTCCTCTACACGGTCCCATCACACACTCCCGGGGTCAGACTCAGAGTGATTATTCCTCTACACGGTCCCATCAAACACTCCCGGGGTCAGACGCGGAGCGATTATTCCTCTACACGGTCCCAACAAAGGCTCCCTGGGTCAGACACAGAGTGATTATTACTCTGCACGGTCCCATCAAACACTCCTGGGGTCAGACACAGAGTGATTATTCCTCTACACGGTCCCATCAAACACTCTCGGTTTCAGACACAGTGTGAATCTCCCTCCACACCGTCCCATCACACAGTCCCGTGGTCAGACACAGAGTGATTATTCATCTACACGGTCGCATCACACACTCCCGAGGTCAGACAAAGAGTGAATCTCCCTCCACACCGTGTCATCACACGCTCACGGGGTCAGACACAGAGTGATTATTCCTCTACACGGTCCCATCAGACAATCCCTGGGTCAGACAAAAAGTGAATCTCCCTCCACACCGTCCCATCACACACTCCCGGGGTCAGACACAGAGTGATTATTCCTCTACACGGTCCCATCAATCACTCCCGGGGTCAGACACAGAGTGAATCTCCCTCCACACCGTCCCATCACACACTCCCGTGGTCAGACACAGAGAGATTATTCCTCTACACGGTCCCAACAAGGATTCCCTGGCTCAGAAACAGAGTGATTATTACTCTGCACGGTCCCATCAAACACTCCCGGGGTCAGACACAGAGTGAATCTCCATCCGCACCGTCCCATCACACAATCCCGGGGTCAGACACAGAGTGAATCTCCCTCCACATCGTCCCATCACACACTCCCGGCGTCAGACACAAAGTGAATCTCCCTCCACACCGTCCCATCACACACTACTAGGGTCAGACACAGAGTGAATCTCCCTCCAGACCGTCCCATCACATACTCCCGGGGTCAGACACAGAGTGAATCTCCCTCCACAAAGTACCATCAAACACTCCCGAGGGTCAGACACAGAGTGATTATTCCTCTACACGGTCCCATCAAACACTCCCGGGGGTCAGACACAGAGTGATTATTCCTCTACACGGTCCCATCAACACTCCCGGGGTCAGACACAGACTGAATCTCCCTCCACACAGTCCCATCACACACTATTAGGGTCAGACACAGAGTGAATCTCCCTCCACATCGTCCCATCAAACACACACGGGGGCCAGACACAGAGTGATTATTCCTCTACACGGTCCCATCAACACTCCCGGGGTCAGACACGGAGTGATTGTTCCTCTACACAGCCCCATCAAACACCCCCGGGGTCAGACACAGAGTGATTATTACTCTGCACGGTCCCATCAAACACTCCCGGGGTCAGACACAGAGTGATTATTCCTCTACACGGTCCAATCACACACTACTAGGGTCAGACACAGAGTGAATCTCCCTCCAGACCGTCCCATCACACACTCCCGGGGTCAGACACAGAGTGATTATTCCTCTACACGGTCCCTCAAACACTCCCGGGGTCAGACGCGGAGCGAGTATTCCTCTACACGGTCCCAACAAAGGCTCCCTGGGTCAGACACAGAGTGATTATTACTCTGCACGGTCCCATCAAACACTCCCGGGGTCAGACACAGAGTCATTATTCCTCTACACGGTCCCATCAAACACTCTCGGTTTCAGACACAGTGTGAATCTCCCTCCACACCGTCCCATCACACACTCCCGAGGTCAGACAAAGAGTGAATCTCCCTCCACACCGTCCCATCACACACTACTAGGGTCAGACACAGAGTGAGTCTCCCTCCCGACCGACCCATCACATACTCCCGGGGTCAGACACAGAGTGAAACACCCTCCACATCGTCCCATCCAACACTCCCGGGGGTCAGACACAGAGTGATTATTCCTCTACACGGTCCCATCAAACACTCCCGGGGTCAGACGCGGAGCGATTATTCCTCTACACGGTCCCAACAAAGACTCCCTGGGTCAGACACAGAGTGATTATTACTCTGCACGGTCTCATCAAACACTCCCGGGGTCAGACACAGAGTGATGATGCCTGTACACGGTCCCATCAAACATTCCCGGGGTCAGACACAGAGTGATTATTCCTCTACACGGTCCCATCAAACACTACCGGGTTCAGACGCGGAGCGATTATTCCTCTACACGGTCCCAACAAAGACTCCCTGGGTTAGACACAGAGTGATTATTACTCTGCACGGTCCCATCAAACACTCCCGGGGTCTGACACAGAGTGATTATGCCTGTACACGGTCCCATCAAACACTCCCGGGGTCAGACACAGAGTGATTATTCCTCTACACGGTCCCATAAAACACCCCCGGGGTCAGACACAGAGTGATTAGTCCTCTACGCCGTCCCAACAAACACCCTCGGTTTCAGACACTGTGTGAATCTCCCTCCACACCGTCCCATCACACAGTCCCGTGGTCAGACACAGAGTGATTATTCATCTACACAGTCGCATCACACACTCCCGAGGTCAGACAAAGAGTGAATCTCCCTCCACACCGTGTCATCACACGCTCACGGGGTCAGACACAGAGTGATTATTCCTCTACACCGTCCCATCAAACAATCCCTGGGTCAGACAAAAAGTGAATTGCCCTCCACATCGTCCCATCAAACACGCCCGTGGGTCAGACACAGAGTGATTATTCCTCTACACGGTCCCATCAAACACTCCCGGGGGTCAGACACAGAGTGAGTATTCCTCTACACGGTCCCATCAACACTCCCGGGGGTCAGACACAGAGTGATTATTCCTCTACACGGTCCCATCAAACACACCCTGGGTCAGACACAGAGTGATTATTCCTCTACACGGTCCCATCAAACACTCCCGTGGTCAGAAATAGAGTGAATCTCCTTCCACACCGTCTCATCACACTCTCACGGGGACAGGGACAGAGTGATTATTCCTCTACACGGTCCCATCAAACACTCCCGTGGTCAGAAAAAGAGTGGATCTCCCTCCACACCGTTCCATCACACACTCCCGGGGTCAGACTCTGAGTGATTATTCCTCTACACGGTCCCATCAAACACTCCCGTGGTCAGAAAAAGAGTGAATCTCACTCCACACCGTTCCATCACACACTCCCGTGGTCAGACACAGAGTGATTATTCCTCTACACGGTCACATCAAACACTCCCGGGGTCAGACACAGAGTGAACTTCCATCCACACCGTCCCATCACATACTCCCGGGGTCAGACACAGAGTGAATCTCCCTCCACATCGTCCCATCAAACACTGCCGGGGGTCAGACACAGAGTGATTATTCCTCTACACGGTCCCAACAAAAACTCTCTGAGTCAGACACAGAGTGATTATTACTCTAGACGGTCCAATGAAACACTCCCGGGGTCAGACACAGAGTGATTATGCCTCTAAACGGTCCATTCAAACACTCCCGGGGTCAGATACTGACTGATTATTCCTCTACACGGTCCCATCAAACACTCCCGGGTTCAGACACAGACTGATTATTCCTCTACTCGGACCCATCACACACTCCTGAGGTCGGAAAAAGAGTGAATCTCCCTCCACATCGTCCCATCAAACACTCCCGGGGGTCAGACACAGAGTGATTATTCCTCTACACGGTCCCATCAAAAACTCTCTGAGTCAGACACAGAGTGATTATGCCTCTAAACGGTCCCATCAAACACTCCCGGGGTCAGATACTGAGTGATTATTCCTCTACACGGTCCCATCAAACACTCCCGGGGTCAGACACAGACTGATTATTCCTCTACTCGGACCCATCACACACTCCCGGGGTCAGACACAGAGTGAACTTCCATCCACACGGTCCCATCAAACACTCCCGGGGGTCAGACACAGAGTGATTATTCCTCTACACGGTCCCATCAACACTCCCGGGGGTCAGACACAGAGTGATTGTTCCTCTACACGGTCCCATCAAACACTCCTGGGGTCAGACACAGAGTGAATCTCCCTCCACACCGCCCCATCACACACTCCCTTGGTCAGACACAGAGTGATTATTCCTCTACACGGTCCCATCAAACACTCCCGGTGTCAGACACAGAGTGAATATCCATCCACACCGTCCCATCACACACTCCCGGGGTCAGACACAGAGTGATTACTCCTCTACACGGTCCCATCAAAGACTCCGGGGGTCAGGCACAGAGTGAATCTCCCTCCAGACCGTCCAATCACACAGTCCCGTGGTCAGACACAGAGTGATTATTCCTCTGTACGGTCCCATCAAACACTCCCGGGGGTCAGACACAGAGTGAATCTCCCTCCACAAGGTCCCATCAAACACTCCCGGGGGTCAGACACAGAGTGATTATTCCTCTACACGGTCCCATCATACACTCCCGTGGGTCAGACACAGAGTGATTATTCCTCTACACAGTCCCATCAACTCTCCCGGGGTCAGACACGGAGTGATTATTCCTCTACACAGTCCCATCAAACACCCCCGGGGTCAAACACAGAGTGAATCTCCCTCCACACCGTCCCATCGTACACTCACGGGGTCAGACTTAGAGTGAATCTCCCTCCACATCGTCCCATCACACACTCCCGGCGTCAGACACAGAGTGAATCTCCTTCCTCACCGTCCCATCACACACTACTAGGGTCAGACACAGAGTGAATCTCCCTCCAGACCGTCCCACCACATACTCCCGGGGTCAGACACAGAGTGAAACTCCCTCTACATCGTCCCATCAAACACTCCCGGGGGTCAGACACAGAGTGATTATTCCTCTGCACGGTCCCATCAAACACTCCCGGGGGTCAGACACAGAGTGAATATTCCTCTACACGGTCCCATCAACACTCCCGGGGGTCAGACACAGAGTGATTATTCCTCTACACGGTCCCATCAAACACACCCGGGGTCAGACACAGAGTGATTATTCCTCTACACGGTCCCATCAAACACTCCCGTGGTCAGAAAAAGAGTGAATCTCCCTACACACCGTCTCATCACACTCTCACGGGGTCAGGGACAGAGTGATTATTCCTCTACACGGTCCCATCAAACACTCCCGTGGTCAGAAAAAGGGTGGATCTCCCTCCACACCGTTCCATCACACACTCCCGGGGTCAGACTCAGAGTGATTATTCCTCTACACGGTCCCATCAAAAACTCTCTGAGTCAGACACAGAGTGATTATTACTCTAGACGGTCCAATCAAACACTCCCGGGGTCAGACACAGAGTGATTATGCCTCTAAACGGTCCCATCAAACACTCCCGGGGTCAGATACTGACTGATTATTCCTCTACACGGTCCCATCAAACACTCCCGGGGTCAGACACAGACTGATTATTCCTCTACTTGGACCCATCACACACTCCTGAGGTCGGAAAATGAGTGAATCACTCTCCACACCGTCTCATCACACTCTCACGGGTTCAGGGACAGAGTGATTATTCCTCCACACGGTCCCATCAAACACTCCCGTGGTCAGAAAAAGAGTGAATCTCCCTCCACATCGTCCCATCAAACACTCCCGGGGGTCAGATACTGAGTGATTATTCCTCTACACGGTCCCATCAAACACTCCCGGGGTCAGACACAGACTGATTATTCCTCTACTCGGACCCATCACACACTCCCGGGGTCAGACACAGAGTGAACTTCCATCCACACCGTCCCATCACACACTCCCGGGGTCAGACACAGAGTGAATATCCATCCACACCGTCCCATCACACACTCCCGGGGTCAGACACAGAGTGTTTACTCCTCTACACGGTCCCATCAAAGACTCCCGTGGTCAGAAAAAGAGTGAATCTCCCTCCACATCGTCCCATCAAACACTCCCGGGGGTCAGACACAGAGTGATTATTCCTCTACACGGTCCCATCAAAAACTCTCTGAGTCAGACACAGAGTGATTATTACTCTAGACGGTCCAATCAAACACTCCCGGGGTCAGACACAGAGTGATTATTCCTCTGTACGGTCCCATCAAACACTCCCGGGGGTCAGACACAGAGTGATTATGCCTCTAAACGGTCCCATCAAACACTCCCGGGGTCAGATACTGAGTGATTATTCCTCTACACGGTCCCATCAAACACTCCCGGGGTCAGACACAGACTGATTATTCCTCTACACAGTCACATCAAACACTCCCGGGGTCAGACACAGAGTGAACTTCCATCCACACCGTCCCATCACATACTCCCGGGGTCAGACACAGAGTGATTATTCCTGTACACGGTCCCATCAAAAACTCTCTGAGTCAGACACAGAGTGATTATTACTCTAGACGGTCCAATCAAACACTCCCGGGGTCAGACACAGAGTGATTATGCCTCTAAACAGTCCCATCAAACACTCCCGGGGTCAGATACTGAGTGATTATTCCTCTACACGGTCCCATCAAACACTCCCGGGGTCAGACACAGACTGATTATTGCTCTACTCGGACCCATCACACACTGCTGAGGTCGGAAAATGAGTGAATCACTCTCCACACCGTCTCATCACACTCTCACGGGGTCAGGGACAGAGTGATTATTCCTCTACACGGTCCCATCAAACACTCCCGTGGTCAGAAATAGAGTGAATCTCCCTCCACATCGTCCCATCAAACACTCCCGGGGGTCAGACACAGAGTGATTATTCCTCTACACGGTCCCATCAAAAACTCTCTGAGTCAGACACAGAGTGATTATTACTCTAGACGGTCCAATCACATACTCCCGGGGTCAGACACAGAGTGAATCTCCCTCCACATCGTCCCATCAAACACTCCCGGGGGTCAGACACAGAGTGATTATTCCTGTACACGGTCCCATCAAAAACTCTATGAGTCAGACACAGAGTGATTATTACTCTAGACGGTCCAATCAAACACTCCCGGGGTCAGACACAGAGTGATTATGCCTCTAAACGGTCCCATCAAACACTCCCGGGGTCAGATACTGAGTGATTATTCCTCTACACGGTCACATCAAACACTCCCGGGGTCAGACAAAGAGTGATTATTCCTCTACACGGTCCCATCAAACACTCCCGTGGTCAGAAAAAGAGTGAATCTCCCTCCACACCGTCCCATCACACACTCCCGTGGTCAGACACAGAGTGATTATTCCTCTACACGGTCACATCAAACACTCCCGGGGTCAGACACAGAGTGAACTTCCATCCACACCGTCCCATCACATACTCCCGGGGTCAGACACAGAGTGAATCTCCCTCCACATCGTCCCATCAAACACTCCCGGGGGTCAGACACAGAGTGATTATTCCTCTACACGGTCCCATCAAACACTCCCGGGGGTCAGACACAGAGTGATTATTCCTCTACACGGTCCCATCAACACTCCCGTGGGTCAGACACAGAGTGATTATTTCTCTACACGGTCCCATCAAACACTCCCGGGATCAGATACTGAGTGATTATTCCTCTACACGGTCCCATCAAACACTCCCGGGGTCAGACACAGACTGATTATTGCTTCACTCGGACCCATCACACACTGCTGAGGTCGGAAAATGAGTGAATCACTCTCCACACCGTCTCATCACACTCTCACGGGGTCAGGGACAGAGTGATTATTCCTCTACACGGTCCCATCAAACACTCCCGTGGTCAGAAAAAGAGTGAATCTCCCTCCACATCGTCCCATCACACACTCCCGGGGGTCAGACACAGAGTGATTATTCCTCTACACGGTCCCATCAAAAACTCTCTGAGTCAGACACAGAGTGATTATTACTCTAGGCGGTCCAATCACATACTCCCGGGGTCAGACACAGAGTGAATCTCCCTCCACATCGTCCCATCAAACACTCCCGGGGGTCAGACACAGAGTGATTATTCCTGTACACGGTCCCATCAAAAACTCTCTGAGTCAGACACAGAGTGATTATTCCTCTAGACGGTCCAATCAAACACTCCCGGGGTCAGACACAGAGTGATTATTTCTCTACACGGTCCCATCAAACACTCCCGGGGTCAGATACTGAGTGATTATTCCTCTACACGGTCCCATCAAACACTCCCGGGGTCAGACACAGACTGATTATTGCTCTACTCGGACCCATCACACACTGCTGAGGTCGGAAAATGAGTGAATCACTCTCCACACCGTCTAATCACACTCTCACGGGGTCAGGGACAGAGTGATTATTCCTCTACACGGTCCCATCAAACACTCCCGTGGTCAGAAAAAGAGTGAATCTCCCTCCACATCGTCCCATCAAACACTCCCGGGGGTCAGACACAGAGTGATTATTCCTCTACACGGTCCCATCAAAAACTCTCTGAGTCAGACACAGAGTGATTATTACTCTAGACGGTCCAATCAAACACTCCCGGGGTCAGACATAGAGTGATTATGCCTCTAAACGGTCCCATCAAACACTCCCGGGGTCAGACAAAGAGTGATTATTCCTCTACACGGTCCCATCAAACACTCCCGTGGTCAGAAAAAGAGTGAATCTCCCTCCACACCGTCCCATCACACACTCCCGTGGTCAGACACAGAGTGATTATTCCTCTACACGGTCACATCAAACACTCCCGGGGTCAGACACAGAGTGAACTTCCATCCACACCGTCCCATCACATACTCCCGGGGTCAGACACAGAGTGAATCTCCCTCCACATCGTCCCATCAAACACTCCCGGGGGTCAGACACAGAGTGATTATTCCTCTACACGGTCCCATCAAACAATCCCGCGGGTCAGACACAGTGTGATTATTCCTCTACACGGTCACATCAAACACTCCCGGGGTCAGACACAGAGTGAACTTCCATCCACACCGTCCCATCACATACTCCCGGGGTCAGACACAGAGTGAATCTCCCTCCACATCGTCCCATCAAACACTCCCGGGGGTCAGACACAGAGTGATTATTCCTCTACACGGTCCCATCAAACACTCCCGGGGGTCAGACACAGAGTGATTATTCCTCTACACGGTCCCATCAACACTCCCGTGGGTCAGACACAGAGTGATTATTTCTCTACACGGTCCCATCAAACAATCCCGGGGGTCAGACACAGAGTGAATCTCCCTCCACACGGTCCCATCACACTCTCCCGGGGTCAGACACAGTGTGAATCTCACTCTACACCGCCCATTACACACTCCCGGGGTCAGACACAGAGTGAATCTCCCTCCAGACCGTCCCATCACACACTCCCGTGGTCAGACACAGAGTGATTATTCCTCTACACGGTCCCATCAACACTCCCCTGGGTCAGACACAGAGTGATTATTTCTCTACACGGTCCCATCAAACAATCCCGGGGGTCAGACACAGAGTGAATCTCCCTCCACACGGTCCCATCACACTCTCCCGGGGTCAGACACAGAGTGAATCTCACTCTGCACCGCCCATTACACACTCCCGGGGTCAGACACAGAGTGAATCTCCCTCCAGACCGTCCCATCACACACTCCCGTGGTCAGACACAGAGTGATTATTCCTCTACACGGTCCCATCAACATTCCCGGGGGTCAGACACAGAGTGATTATTCCTCTATACGGTCCCATCAAACAATCCCTGGGTCAGACAAACAGTGAATCGCCCTCCACACCGTCCCATCACACACTCCCGTGGTCAGACACAGAGTGATTATTCCTCTACAGGGTCCCATCAAACACTCCCGGGGTCAGACACAGAGTGAATCTTCCTCCACACCGTCCCATCACAAACTCCCGTGGTCAGACACAGAGTGATTATTCCTCTACACGGTCCCATCAAACACTCCCGGGGGTCAGACACAGAGTGATTATTCCTCTACACGGTCCCATCAACACTCCCGTGGGTCAGACACAGAGTGATTATTTCTCTACACGGTCCCATCAAACAATCCCGGGGGTCAGACACAGAGTGAATCTCCCTCCACACGGTCCCATCACACTCTCCCGGGGTCAGACACAGTGTGAATCTCACTCTACACCGCCCATTACACACTCCCGGGGTCAGACACAGAGTGAATCTCCCTCCAGACCGTCCCATCACACACTCCCGTGGTCAGACACAGAGTGATTATTCCTCTACACGGTCCCATCAACATTCCCGGGGGTCAGACACAGAGTGATTATTCCTCTATACGGTCCCATCAAACAATCCCTGGGTCAGACAAACAGTGAATCGCCCTCCACACCGTCCCATCACACACTCCCGTGGTCAGACACAGAGTGATTATTCCTCTACACGGTCCCATCAAACACTCCCGGGGGTCAGACACAGAGTGATTATTCCTCTACACGGTCCCATCAACACTCCCGTGGGTCAGACACAGAGTGATTATTTCTCTACACGGTCCCATCAAACAATCCCGGGGGTCAGACACAGAGTGAATCTCCCTCCACACGGTCCCATCACACTCTCCCGGGGTCAGACACAGTGTGAATCTCACTCTACACCGCCCATTACACACTCCCGGGGTCAGACACAGAGTGAATCTCCCTCCAGACCGTCCCATCACACACTCCCGTGGTCAGACACAGAGTGATTATTCCTCTACACGGTCCCATCAACATTCCCGGGGGTCAGACACAGAGTGATTATTCCTCTATACGGTCCCATCAAACAATCCCTGGGTCAGACAAACAGTGAATCGCCCTCCACACCGTCCCATCACACACTCCCGTGGTCAGACGCAGAGTGATTATTCCTCTACACGGTCCCATCAAACACTCCAGGGGTCAGACACAGAGTGAATCTTCCTCCACACCGTCCCATCACAAACTCCCGTGGTCAGACACAGAGAGATTATTCCTCTACACGGTCCCATCAAACATTCCCGGGGTCAGACACAGAGTGATTATTCCTCTACACGGTCCCATCACACACTCCCGGGATCAGACACAGACTGAATCTCCATCCGCACCGTCCCATCACACACTCCCGGGGTCAGACACAGAGTAATTATTCCTCTACACGGTCCCAACAAACAATCCCGGGATCTGACACAGAGTGAATCTCCCTCCACATCGTCCCATTACACACTCCCGGGGTCAGACACAGACTGATTATTGCTACACTCGGACCCATCACACACTGCTGAGGTCGGAAAATGAGTGAATCACTCACCACACCGTCTCATCACACTCTCACGGGGTCAGGGACAGAGTGATTATTCCTCTACACGGTCCCATCAAACACTCCCGTGGTCAGAAAAAGAGTGAATCTCCCTCCACATCGTCCCATCAAACACTCCCGGGGGTCAGACACAGAGTGATTATTCCTCTACACGGTCCCATCAAAAACTCTTGAGTCAGACACAGAGTGATTATTACTCTAGACGGTCCAATCACATACTCCCGGGGTCAGACACAAAGTGAATCTCCCTCCACATCGTCCCATCAAACACTCCCGGGGGTCAGACACAGAGTGATTATTCCTGTACACGGTCCCATCAAAAACTCTCTGAGTCAGACACAGAGTGATTATTCCTCTAGACGGTCCAATCAAACACTCCCGGGGTCAGACACAGAGTGATTATTTCTCTACACGGTCCCATCAAACACTCCCGGGGTCAGATACTGAGTGATTATTCCTCTACACGGTCCCATCAAACACTCCCGGGGTCAGACACAGACTGATTATTGCTCTACTCGGACCCATCACACACTGCTGAGGTCGGAAAATGAGTGAATCACTCTCCACACCGTCTCATCACACTCTCACGGGGTCAGGGACAGAGTGATTATTCCTCTACACGGTCCCATCAAACACTCCCGTGGTCAGAAAAAGAGTGAATCTCCCTCCACATCGTCCCATCAAACACTCCCGGGGGTCAGACACAGAGTGATTATTCCTCTACACGGTCCCATCAAAAACTCTCTGAGTCAGACACAGAGTGATTATTACTCTAGACGGTCCAATCAAACACTCCCGGGGTCAGACACAGAGTGATTATGCCTCTAAACGGTCCCATCAAACACTCCCGGGGTCAGACAAAGAGTGATTATTCCTCTACACGGTCCCATCAAACACTCCCGTGGTCAGAAAAAGAGTGAATCTCCCTCCACACCGTCCCATCACACACTCCCGTGGTCAGACACAGAGTGATTATTCCTCTACACGGTCACATCAAACACTCCCGGGGTCAGACACAGAGTGAACATCCATCCACACCGTCCCATCACATACTCCCGGGGTCAGACACAGAGTGAATCTCCCTCCACATCGTCCCATCAAACACTCCCGGGGGTCAGACACAGAGTGATTATTCCTCTACACGGTCCCATCAAACACTCCCGGGGGTCAGACACAGAGTGATTATTCCTCTACACGGTCCCATCAACACTCCCGTGGGTCAGACACAGAGTGATTATTTCTCTACACGGTCCCATCAAACAATCCCGGGGGTCAGACACAGAGTGATTATTCCTCTACACGGTCACATCAAACACTCCCGGGGTCAGACACAGAGTGAACTTCCATCCACACCGTCCCATCAAACACTCCCGGGGGTCAGACACAGAGTGATTATTCCTCTACACGGTCCCATCAAACACTCCCTGGGGTCAGACACAGAGTGATTATTCCTCTACACGGTCCCATCAACACTCCCCTGGGTCAGACACAGAGTGATTATTTCTCTACACGGTCCCATCAAACAATCCCGGGGGTCAGACACAGAGTGAATCTCCCTCCACACGGTCCCATCACACTCTCCCGGGGTCAGACACAGAGTGAATCTCACTCTGCACCGCCCATTACACACTCCCGGGGTCAGACACAGAGTGAATCTCCCTCCAGACCGTCCCATCACACACTCCCGTGGTCAGACACAGAGTGATTATTCCTCTACACGGTCCCATCAACATTCCCGGGGGTCAGACACAGAGTGATTATTCCTCTATACGGTCCCATCAAACAATCCCTGGGTCAGACAAACAGTGAATCGCCCTCCACACCGTCCCATCACACACTCCCGTGGTCAGACACAGAGTGATTATTCCTCTACAGGGTCCCATCAAACACTCCCGGGGTCAGACACAGAGTGAATCTTCCTCCACACCGTCCCATCACAAACTCCCGTGGTCAGACACAGAGAGATTATTCCTCTACACGGTCCCATCAAACATTCCCGGGGTCAGACACAGAGTGATTATTCCTCTATACGGTCCCATCAAACAATCCCTGGGTCAGACAAACAGTGAATCGCCCTCCACACCGTCCCATCACACACACCCGTGGTCAGACGCAGAGTGATTATTCCTCTACAGGGTCCCATCAAACACTCCAGGGGTCAGACACAGAGTGAATCTTCCTCCACACCGTCCCATCACAAACTCCCGTGGTCAGACACAGAGAGATTATTCCTCTACACGGTCCCATCAAACATTCCCGGGGTCAGACACAGAGTGATTATTCCTCTACACGGTCCCATCACACACTCCCGGGATCAGACACAGACTGAATCTCCATCCGCACCGTCCCATCACACACTCCCGGGGTCAGACACAGAGTAATTATTCCTCTACACGGTCCCAACAAACAATCCCGGGATCTGACACAGAGTGAATCTCCCTCCACATCGTCCCATTACACACTCCCGGGGTCAGACACAGACTGATTATTGCTACACTCGGACCCATCACACACTGCTGAGGTCGGAAAATGAGTGAATCACTCACCACACCGTCTCATCACACTCTCACGGGGTCAGGGACAGAGTGATTATTCCTCTACACGGTCCCATCAAACACTCCCGTGGTCAGAAAAAGAGTGAATCTCCCTCCACATCGTCCCATCACACACTCCCGGGGGTCAGACACAGAGTGATTATTCCTCTACACGGTCCCATCAAAAACTCTCTGAGTCAGACACAGAGTGATTATTACTCTAGACGGTCCAATCACATACTCCCGGGGTCAGACACAAAGTGAATCTCCCTCCACATCGTCCCATCAAACACTCCCGGGGGTCAGACACAGAGTGATTATTCCTGTACACGGTCCCATCAAAAACTCTCTGAGTCAGACACAGAGTGATTATTCCTCTAGACGGTCCAATCAAACACTCCCGGGGTCAGACACAGAGTGATTATTTCTCTACACGGTCCCATCAAACACTCCCGGGGTCAGATACTGAGTGATTATTCCTCTACACGGTCCCATCAAACACTCCCGGGGTCAGACACAGACTGATTATTGCTCTACTCGGACCCATCACACACTGCTGAGGTCGGAAAATGAGTGAATCACTCTCCACACCGTCTCATCACACTCTCACGGGGTCAGGGACAGAGTGATTATTCCTCTACACAGTCCCATCAAACACTCCCGGGGGTCAGACACAGAGTGATTATTCCTGTACACGGTCCCATCAAAAACTCTCTGAGTCAGACACAGAGTGATTATTCCTCTAGACGGTCCAATCAAACACTCCCGGGGTCAGACACAGAGTGATTATTTCTCTACACGGTCCCATCAAACACTCCCGGGGTCAGATACTGAGTGATTATTCCTCTACACGGTCCCATCAAACACTCCCGGGGTCAGACACAGACTGATTATTGCTCTACTCGGACCCATCACACACTGCTGAGGTCGGAAAATGAGTGAATCACTCTCCACACCGTCTCATCACACTCTCACGGGGTCAGGGACAGAGTGATTATTCCTCTACACGGTCCCATCAAACACTCCCGGGGTCAGACACAGACTGATTATTGCTCTACTCGGACCCATCACACACTGCTGAGGTCGGAAAATGAGTGAATCACTCTCCACACCGTCTCATCACACTCTCACGGGGTCAGGGACAGAGTGATTATTCCTCTACACGGTCCCATCAAACACTCCCGTGGTCAGAAAAAGAGTGAATCTCCCTCCACATCGTCCCATCAAACACTCCCGGGGGTCAGACACAGAGTGATTATTCCTCTACACGGTCCCATCAAAAACTCTCTGAGTCAGACACAGAGTGATTATTACTCTAGACGGTCCAATCAAACACTCCCGGGGTCAGACACAGAGTGATTATGCCTCTAAACGGTCCCATCAAACACTCCCGGGGTCAGACAAAGAGTGATTATTCCTCTACACGGTCCCATCAAACACTCCCGTGGTCAGAAAAAGAGTGAATCTCCCTCCACACCGTCCCATCACACACTCCCGTGGTCAGACACAGAGTGATTATTCCTCTACACGGTCACATCAAACACTCCCGGGGTCAGACACAGAGTGAACATCCATCCACACCGTCCCATCACATACTCCCGGGGTCAGACACAGAGTGAATCTCCCTCCACATCGTCCCATCAAACACTCCCGGGGGTCAGACACAGAGTGATTATTCCTCTACACGGTCCCATCAAACACTCCCGGGGGTCAGACTCAGAGTGATTATTCCTCCACACGATCCCATCAAACACACCCGGGGTCAGACACATTGTGATGATTCCTCTGCACGATCCCATCAAACACACCCGGGGTCAGACACATTGTGATTATTCCTCTGCACGGTCCCATCAAAAACTCTCTGGGTCAGACACAGAGTGATTATTACTCTAGACGGTCCAATCAAACACTCCCGGGGTCAGACACAGAGTGATTATGCCTCTAAACTGTCCCATCAAACACTCCTGAGGTCAGAAAATGAGTGAATCACTCTCCACACCGTCTCATCACACTCTCACGGGGTCAGGGACAGAGTGATTATTCCTCTACACAGTCCCATCAAACACTCCCGGGATCAGACACAGAGTGAATCTCCCTCCACATCGTCCCATCAAACACTCCCGGCGTCAGACACAAAGTGAATCTCCCTCCACACCGTCCCATCACACACTACTAGGGTCAGACACAGAGTGAATCTCCCTCCAGACCGTCCCATCACATACTCCCGGGGTCACACACAGAGTGATTATTCCTCTACACGGTCCCATCATACACTCCCGGGGGTCAGACACGGAGTGATTATTCCTCTACACAGTCCCATCAAACACCCCCGGGGTCAAACACAGAGTGAATCTCCCTCCACACACTCCCATCAGACACTCCCGGGGTCAGAAACAGAGTGATTATTCATCTACACGGTCCCATCAAAGTCTCCCGGGGTCAGGCACAGAGTGAATCTCCCTCCAGACCGTCCAATCACACAGTCCCGTGGTCAGACACAGAGTGATTATTCCTCTGTACGGTCCCATCAAACACTCCCGGGGGTCAGACACTGAGTGATTATTCCTCTACACGGTCCCATCAACACTCCCGGGGGTCAGACACAGAGTGAATCTCACTCCACATCGCCCATTACACACTCCCGGGGTCAGACACTGAGTGAATCTCCCTCCACACCGTCCCATCACACTCTCCCGGGGTCAGACACAGAGTGATTATTCCTCTACACGAACCCATCACACTCTCCCGGGGTCAGACACAGAGTGATTATTCCTCTACACGAACCCATCACACAATCCCGGGGTCAGACACAGAGTGAATCTCCCTCCTACCCGTCCCATCAAACACTCCCGGGGTCAGACACAGAGTGAATCTCCCTCCTACCCGTCCCATCACACTCTCCCGATTTCAGACACAGACTGAATCTCCCTCCACACCGTCCCATCACACACTCCCGGGGTCAGACATAGAGTGATTATTCCTCTACACGGTCCATTCAAACACTCCCGGGGGTCAAGCACAGAGTGATTATTCCTCTACACGATCCCATCAAACACACCCGGGGTCAGACACATTGTGATTATTCCTCTGCACGGTCCCATCAAAAGCTCTCTGGGTCAGACACAGAGTGATTATTACTCTAGACGGTCCAATCAAAAACTCCCGGGGTCAGACACAGAGTGATTATGCCTCTAAACGGTCCCATCAAACACTCCCGGGGTCAGATACTGAGTGATTATTCCTCTACACGGACCCATCAAAGTCTCCCGGGGTCAGGCACAGAGTGAATCTCCCTCCAGACCGTCCAATCACACAGTCCCGTGGTCAGACACAGAGTGATTATTCCTCTGTACGGTCCCATCAAACACTCCCGGGGGTCAGACACTGAGTGATTATTCCTCTACACGGTCCCATCAACACTCCCGGGGGTCAGACACAGAGTGAATCTCACTCCACATCGCCCATTACACACTCCCGGGGTCAGACACTGAGTGAATCTCCCTCCACACCGTCCCATCACACTCTCCCGGGGTCAGACACAGAGTGATTATTCCTCTACACGAACCCATCACACTCTCCCGGGGTCAGACACAGAGTGATTATTCCTCTACACGAACCCATCACACAATCCCGGGGTCAGACACAGAGTGAATCTCCCTCCTACCCGTCCCATCAAACACTCCCGGGGTCAGACACAGAGTGAATCTCCCTCCTACCCGTCCCATCACACTCTCCCGATTTCAGACACAGACTGAATCTCCCTCCACACCGTCCCATCACACACTCCCGGGGTCAGACATAGAGTGATTATTCCTCTACACGGTCCATTCAAACACTCCCGGGGGTCAAGCACAGAGTGATTATTCCTCTACACGATCCCATCAAACACACCCGGGGTCAGACACATTGTGATTATTCCTCTGCACGGTCCCATCAAAAGCTCTCTGGGTCAGACACAGAGTGATTATTACTCTAGACGGTCCAATCAAAAACTCCCGGGGTCAGACACAGAGTGATTATGCCTCTAAACGGTCCCATCAAACACTCCCGGGGTCAGATACTGAGTGATTATTCCTCTACACGGACCCATCACACACTCCTGAGGTCAGAAAATGAGTGAATCACTCTCCACACCGTCACATCACACTCTCACGTGGTCAGGGACAGAGTGATTATTCCTCTACACGGTCCCATCAAACACTCCCGTGGTCAGAAAAAGAGTGAATCTCCCTCCACACAGTTCCATCACACACTCCCGGGGTCAGACTCAGAGTGATTATGCCTCTACACGGTCCCATCAAACACTCCCGGGGTCAGACACAGAGTGAACTTCCATCCACACCGTCCCATCACATACTCCCGGGGTCAGACACAGAGTGAATCTCCCTCCACATCGTCCCATCAAACACTCCCGTGGGTCAGACACAGAGTAATTATTCCTCCACACGGTCCCATCACACACTCCCGTGGTCAGACACAGAGTGATTATTCCTCTACACGGTCCCATCACATACTCCCGTGGTCAGACACAGAGTGATTATTCCTCTACACAGTCGCATAACACTCTCCCGAGGTCAGACAAGCAGTGAATCTCCCTCCACACCGTCTCATCACACGCTCACGGGGTCAGACACAGAGTGATTATTCCTCTACCCGGTACCATCAAACAATTCCTGGGTCAGACAAAAAGTGAATCTCCCTCCACACCATCCCATCACACTCTCCCGGGGTCAGACACAGAGTGATTATTCCTCTACAAGAACCCATCACACAATCCCGGGGTCAGACACAGAGTGAATCTCCCTCCTACCCGTCCCATCACACTCTCCCGATTTCAGACACAGACTGAATCTCCCTCCACACCGTCCCATCACACACTGCCGGGTTCAGACATAGAGTGATTATTCCTCTACACGGTCCATTCAAACACTCCCGGGGGTCAGACACAGAGTGATTATTCCTCCACACGATCCCATCAAACACACCCGGGGTCAGACACATTGTGATTATTCCTCTGCACGGTCCCATCAAAAACTCTCTGGGTCAGACACAGAGTGATTATTACTCTAGACGGTCCAATCAAACACTCCCGGGGTCAGACACAGAGTGATTATGCCTCTAAACGGTCCCATCAAACACTCCCGTGGTCAGATACTGAGTGATTATTCCTCTACACGGTCCCATCAAACACTCCCGGGGTCAGACACAGACTGATTATTGCTCTACTCGGACCCATCACACACTCCTGAGGTCAGAATCACTCTCCACACCGTCTCATCACACTCTCACGAGGTCAGGGACAGAGTGATTATTCCTCTACACGGTCCCATCAAACACTCCCGGGATCAGACACAGAGTGAATCTCCCTCCACATCGTCTCATCACACACTCCCGGCGTCAGACACAAAGTGAATCTCCCTCCACACCGTCCCATCACACACTACTAGGGTCAGACACAGAGTGAATCTCCCTCCAGACCGTCCCATCACATACTCCCGGGGTCACACACAGAGTGATTATTCCTCTACACGGTCCCATCATACACTCCCGGGGGTCAGACACGGATTGATTATTCCTTCACACAGTCCCATCAGACACTTCCGGGGTCAGAAACAGAGTGATTATTCATCTACACGGTCCCATCAAAGACTCCCGGGGTCAGGCACAGAGTGAATCTCCCTCCAGACCGTCCAATCACACAGTCCCGTGGTCAGACACAGAGTGATTATTCCTCTGTACGGTCCCATCAAACACTCCCGGGGGTCAGACACTGAGTGATTATTCCTCTACACGGTCCCATCAACACTCCCGGGGGTCAGACACAGAGTGAATCTCACTCCACATCGCCCATTACACACTCCCGGGGTCAGACACTGAGTGAATCTCCCTCCACACCGTCCCATCACACTCTCCCGGGGTCAGACACAGAGTGATTATTCCTCTACACGAACCCATCACACTCTCCCGGGGTCAGACACAGAGTAATTATTCCTCTACACGAACCCATCACACTCTCCAGGGGTCAGACACAGAGTGATTATTCCTCTACACGAATCCATCACTCAATCCCGGGGTCAGACACAGAGTGAATCTCCCTCCTACCCGTCCCATCACACTCTCCCGATTTCAGACACAGACTGAATCTCCCTCCACACCGTCCCATCACACACTCCCGGGGTCAGACATAGAGTGATTATTCCTCTACACGGTCCATTCAAACACTCCCGGGGGTCAGACACAGAGTGATTATTCCTCTACACGATCCCATCAAACACACCCGGGGTCAGACACATTGTGATTATTCCTATGCACGGTCCCATCAAAAACTCTCTGGGTCAGACACAGAGTGATTATTACTCTAGACGGTCCAATCAAAAACTCCCGGGGTCAGACACAGAGTGATTATGCCTCTAAACGGTCCCATCAAACACTCCCGGGGTCAGATACTGTGTGATTATTCCTCTAGACGGTCCCATCAAACACTCCCGGGGTCAGACACAGACTGATTATTCCTCTACTCGGACCCATCACACACTCCTGAGGTCAGAAAATGAGTGAATCACTCTCCACACCGTCTCATCACACTCTCACGGGGTCAGGGACAGAGTGATTATTCCTCTACACGGTCCCATCAAACACTCCCGTGGTCAGAAAAAGAGTGAATCTCCCTCCACACAGTTCCATCACACACTCCCGGGGTCAGACTCAGAGTGATTATGCCTCTACACGGTCCCATCAAACACTCCCGGGGTCAGACACAGAGTGAACTTCCATTCACACCGACCCATCACATACTCCGGGGTCAGACACAGAGTGAATCTCCCTCCACATCGTCCCATCAAACACTCCCGTGGGTCAGACACAGAGTGATTATTCCTCCACACGGTCCCATCACACACTCCCGTGGTCAGACACAGAGTGATTATTCCTCTACACGGTCCCATCACATACTCCCGTGGTCAGACACAGAGTGATTATTCCTCTACACAGTCGCATAACACTCTCCCGAGGTCAGACAAGCAGTGAATCTCCCTCCACACCGTCTCATCACACGCTCACGGGGTCAGACACAGAGTGATTATTCCTCTACCCGGTACCATCAAACAATGCCTGGTTCAGACAAAAAGTGAATCTCCCTCCACACCATCCCATCAAACACTCCCTGGGTCAGACACAGAGTGAATCTCACTCTACACCGCCCATTACACACTCCCGGGGTCAGACACAGAGTGAATCTCCCTCCACACCGTCCCATCACACTCACCCGGGGTCAGACACAGAGTGGTTATCCCTCTACACGAACCCATCACACAATCCCGGGGTCAGACAGAGAGTGAATCTCCCTCCACACCGTCACATCACACACATCCGGTGTCAGACACAGAGTGAATCTCCCTCATACCCGTCCCATTAAACTCTCCCGATTTCAGACACAGACTGAATCTCCCTCCACACCGTCCCATCACACACTCCCGGGGTCAGACATAGAGTGATTATTCCTCTACACGGTCCATTCAAACACTCCCGGGTGTCAGACACAGAGTGATTATTCCTCTACACGGTCCCATTAAACACACCCGGGGTCAGACACATTGTGAATATTCCTCTACACGGTCCCATCAAAAACTCCCGGGGTCAGACACAGAGTGATTATTACTCTACACGGTCCCATTAAACACACCCGGGGTCAGACACATTGTGATTATTCCTCTACACGGTCCCATCACACACTCCCGGGGTCAGACAAAGTGTGATTATTACTCTACCCGGTCCAATCAAAACACTCCCGGGGTCAGACACAGAGTGATTATGCCTCTACACGGTCCCATCAAACACTCCCGGGGTCAGACACAGACTGATTATTCCTCTACTCGGACCCATCACACACTCCCGGGGTCAGAAAAAGAGTGAATCTCCCTCCACACCGTCCCATCACACACTCCAGGGGTCAGACTCAGAGAGATTATGCCTCTACACGGTCCCATCAAACACTCCCGGGGTCAGACACAGAGTGATTATTCCTCTACACGGTCCCATCGTACACTCCCGGGGTCAGACACAGAGTGATTATTCCTCTACACGGTCCCATCAAACACTCCCGGGGTCAGACACAGAGTGATTATTCCTCTACACTGTCCCATCAAACACTCCCGGTGGTCAGACACAGAGTGAATCTCACTCCACACCGCCCATTACACTCTCCGGGGTCAGAACACTGTGTGAATCTCCCTCCACACCGTCCCATCACACTCTCCCGGGGTCAGACACAGAGTGATTATTCCTCTACACGAACCCATCACACTCTCCCGGAGTCAGACACAGAGTGATTATTCCTCTACACGAACCCATCACACAATCCCGGGGTCAGACACAGAGTGATCTCCCTCCTATCCGTCCCATCACACTCTCCCGATTTCAGTCACAGACTGAATCTCCCTCCACACCGTCCCATCACACACTCCCGGGGTCAGACATAGAGTGAATCTCCCTCCACATCGTCCCATCAAACACTCCCGTGGGTCAGACACAGAGTGATTATTCCTCCACACGATCCCATCAAACACACCCGGGGTCAGACACATTGTGATTATTCCTCTGCACGGTCCCATCAAAAAACTCTCTGGGTCAGACACAGAGTGATTATTACTCTAGACGGTCCAATCAAACACTCCCGGGGTCAGACACAGAGTGATTATGCCTCTAAACGGTCCCATCAAACTCTCCCGTGGTCAGATACTGAGTGATTATTCCTCTACACGGTCCCATCAAACACTCCCGGGGTCAGACACAGACTGATTATTGCTCTACTCGGACCCATCACACACTCCTGAGGTCAGAATCACTCTCCACACCGTCTCATCACACTCTCACCGGGGTCAGGGACAGAGTGATTATTCCTCTACACGGTCCCATCAAACACTCCCGGGATCAGACACAGAGTGAATCTCCCTCCACATCGTCTCATTCACACACTCCCGGCGTTAGACACAAAGTGAATCTCCCTCCACACCGTCCCATCACACACTACTAGGGTCAGACACAGAGTGAATCTCCCTCCAGACCGTCCCATCACATACTCCCGGGGTCACACCACAGAGTGATTATTCCTCTACACGGTCCCATCATACACTCCCGGGGGTCAGACACGGAGTGATTATTCCTTCACACAGTCCCATCAGACACTCCCGGGGTCAGAAACAGAGTGATTATTCATCTACACCGGTCCCATCAAAGACTCCCGGGGTCAGGCACAGAGTGAATCTCCCTCCAGACCGTCCAATCACACAGTCCCGTGGTCAGACACAGAGTGATTATTCCTCTGTACGGTCCCATCAAACACTCCCCGGGGGTCAGACACTGAGTGATTCTTCCTCTACACGGTCCCCATCAACACTTCCCGGGGGTCAGACACAGAGTGAATCTCACTCCACATCGCCCATTACACACTCCCGGGGTCAGACACTGAGTGAATCTCCCTCCACACCGTCCCATCACACTCTCCCGGGGTCAGACACAGAGTGATTATTCCTCTACACGAACCCATCACACTCTCCCGGGGTCAGACACAGAGTAATTATTCCTCTACACGAACCCATCACACTCTCCAGGGGTCAGACACAGAGTGATTATTCCTCTACACGAACCCATCACTCAATCCCGGGGTCAGACACAGAGTGAATCTCCCTCCTACCCGTCCCATCACACTCTCCCGATTTCAGACACAGACTGAATCTCCCTCCACACCCGTCCCATCACACACTCCCGGGGTCAGACATAGAGTGATTATTCCTCTACACGGTCCATTCAAACACTCCCGGGGGTCAGACACAGAGTGATTATTCCTCTACACGATCCCATCAAACACACCCGGGGTCAGACACATTGTGATTATTCCTCTGCACGGTCCCATCAAAAACTCTCTGGGTCAGACACAGAGTGATTATTCCTCTACTCGGACCCATCACACACTGCTGAGGTCAGAAAATGAGTGAATCACTCTCCACACCGTCTCATCACACTCTCACGGGGTCAGGGACAGAGTGATTATTCCTCAACACGGTCCCATCAAACACTCCCGTGGTCAGAAAAAAGAGTGAATCTCCCTCCACACAGTTCCATCACACACTCCCGGGGTCAGACTCAGAGTGATTATGCCTCTACAACGGTCCCATCAAACACTCCCGGGGTCAGACACAGAGTGAACTTCCATTCACACCGACCCATCACATACTCCCGGGGTCAGACAAAGAGTGAATCTCCCTCCACATCGTCCCATCAAACACTCCCGTGGTCAGACACAGAGTGATTATTCCTCCACACGGTCCCATCACACACTCCCGTGGTCAGACACAGAGTGATTATTCCTCTACACGGTCCCATCACATACTCCCGTGGTCAGACACAGAGTGATTATTCCTCTACACAGTCGCATAACACTCTCCCGAGGTCAGACAAGCAGTGAATCTCCCTCCACACCGTCTCATCACACGCTCACGGGGTCAGACACAGAGTGATTATTCCTCTACCGGTACCATCAAACAATGCCTGGGTCAGACAAAAGTGAATCTCCCTCCACACCATCCCATCAAACACTCCCGGGGTCAGACACAGAGTGAATCTCACTCTACAACCGCCCATTACACACTCCCGGGTCAGACACAGAGTGAATCTCCCTCCACACCGTCCCATCACACTCTCCCGGGGTTAGACACAGAGTGGTTATCCCTCTACACGAACCATCACACAATCCCGGGGTCAGACAGAGAGTGAATCTCCCTCCACACCGTCACATCACACACATCGGTGTCAGACACAGAGTGAATCTCCCCTCATACCCGTCCCATTAAACTCTCCCGATTTCAGACACAGACTGAATCTCCCTCCACACCGTCCACATCACACACTCCCGGGGTCAGACATAGAGTGATTATTCCTCTACACGGTCCATTCAAACACTCCCGGGTGTCAGACACAGAGTGATTATACCTCTACACGGTCCCCATTAAACACACCCGGGGTCAGACACATTGTGAATATTCCTCTACACGGTCCCATCAAAAACTCCCGGGGTCAGACACAGAGTGATTATTACTCTACACGGTCCCATTAAACACACCCGGGGTCAGACACATTGTGATTATTCCTCTACACGGTCCCCATCACACACTCCCGGGGTCAGACAAAGTGTGATTATTACTCTACCCCGGTCCAATCAAACACTCCCGGGGTCAGACACAGAGTGATTATGCCTCTACACGGTCCCATCAAACACTCCCGTGGTCAGATACTGAGTGATTATTCCTCTACACGGTCCCATCAAACACTCCGGGGTCAGACACAGACTGATTATTCCTCTACTCGGACCCATCACACACTCCCGGGGTCAGAAAAAGAGTGAATCTCCCTCCACACCGTCCCATCACACACTCCAGGGGTCAGACTCAGAGAGATTATGCCTCTAGCACGGTCCCATCAAACACTCCCGGGGTCAGACACAGAGTGATTATTCCTCTACACGGTCCCATCGTACACTCCCGGGGTCAGACACAGAGTGATTATTCCTCTACACGGTCCCATCAAACACTCCCGGGGGTCAGACACAGAGTGATTATTCCTCTACACTGTCCCATCAAACACTCCCGGTGGTCAGACACAGAGTGAATCTCACTCCACACCGCCCATTACACTCTCCCGGGGTCAGACACTGTGTGAATCTCCCTCCACACCGTCCCATCACACTCTCCCGGGGTCAGACACAGAGTGATTATTCCTCTACACGAACCCATCACACTCTCCCGGGGTCAGACACAGAGTGATTATTCCTCTACACGAACCATCACACAATCCGGGGTCAGACACAGAGTGAATCTCCCTCCTACCCGTCCCATCACACTCTCCCGATTTCAGACACAGACTGAATCTCCCTCCACACCGTCCCATCACACACTCCCGGGGTCAGACATAGAGTGAATCTCCCTCCACATCGTCCCATCAAACACTCCCGTGGGTCAGACACAGAGTGATTATTCCTCTACACGGTCCCATCACATACTCCCGTGGTCAGACACAGAGTGATTATTCCTCTACACAGTCGCATAACACTATCCCGAGGTCAGACAAGCAGTGAATCTCCCTCCACACCGTCTCATCACACGCTCACGGGGTCAGACACAGAGTGATTATTCCTCTACCCGGTACCATCAAACAATGCCTGGGTCAGACAAAAAGTGAATCTCCCTCCACACCATCCCATCAAACACTCCCGGGGTCAGACACAGAGTGAATCTCCCTCCACACAGTCCCATCACACTCTCCCGGGGTCAGACACAGAGTGGTTATCCCTCTACCCGAACCCATCACACAATCCCGGGGTCAGACACAGAGTGAATCTCCCTCCACACCGTCACATCACACACATCCGGTGTCAGACACAGAGTGAATCTCCCTCATACCCGTCCCATTAAACTCTCCCGATTTCAGACACAGACTGAATCTCCCTCCACACCGTCCCATCACACACTCCCGGGGTCAGACATAGAGTGATTATTCCTCTACACGGTCCATTCAAACACTCCCGGGTGTCAGACACAGAGTGATTATTCCTCTACACGGTCCCATTAAACACACCCGGGGTCAGACACATTGTGATTATTCCTCTACACGGTCCCATCAAAAACTCCCTGGGTCAGACAAAGAGTGATTATTACTCTACCCGGTCCAATCAAACACTCCCGGGGTCAGACACAGAGTGATTATGCCTCTACACGGTCCCATCAAACACTCCCGTGGTCAGATACTGAGTGATTATTCCTCTACACGGTCCCATCAAACACTCCCGGGGTCAGACACAGACTGATTATTCCTCTACTCGGACCCATCACACACTCCCGGGGTCAGAAAAAGAGTGAATCTCCCTCCACACCGTCCCATCACACACTCCCGGGGTCAGACTCAGAGTGATTATGCCTCTACACGGTCCCATCAAACACTCCCGGGGTCAGACACAGAGTGATTATTCCTCTACACGGTCCCATCGTACACTCCCGGGGTCAGACACAGAGTGATTATTCCTCTACACGGTCCCATCAAACACTCCCGGGGGTCAGACACAGAGTGATTATTCCTCTACACTGTCCCATCAAACACTCCCGGGGGTCAGACACAGAGTGAATCTCACTCCACACCGCCCATAACACTCTCCCGGGGTCAGACACTGTGTGAATCTCCCTCCACACCGTCCCATCACACTCTCCCGGGGTCAGACACAGAGTGATTATTCCTCTACACGAACCCATCACACTCTCCCGGGGTCAGACACAGAGTGATTATTCCTCTACATGAACCCATCACACAATCCCGGTGTCAGACACAGAGTGAATCTCCCTCATACCCGTCCCATTAAACTCTCCCGATTTCAGACACAGACTGAATCTCCCTCCACACCGTCGCATCACACACTCCCGGGGTCAGACATAGAGTGATTATTCCTCTACACGGTCCATTCAAACACTCCCGGGTGTCAGACACAGAGTGATTATTCCTCTACACGGTCCCATTAAACACACCCGGGGTCAGACACATTGTGATTATTCCTCTACACGGTCCCATCAAAAACTCCCTGGGTCAGACAAAGAGTGATTATTACTCTACCCGGTCCAATCAAACACTCCCGGGGTCAGACACAGAGTGATTATGCCTCTACACGGTCCCATCAAACACTCCCGTGGTCAGATACTGAGTGATTATTCCTCTACACGGTCCCATCAAACACTCCCGGGGTCAGACACAGACTGATTATTCCTCTACTCGGACCCATCACACACTCCCGGGGTCAGAAAAAGAGTGAATCTCCCTCCACACCGTCCCATCACACACTCCCGGGGTCAGACTCAGAGTGATTATGCCTCTACACGGTCCCATCAAACACTCCCGGGGTCAGACACAGAGTGATTATTCCTCTACACGGTCCCATCGTACACTCCCGGGGTCAGACACAGAGTGATTATTCCTCTACACGGTCCCATCAAACACTCCCGGGGGTCAGACACAGAGTGATTATTCCTCTACACTGTCCCATCAAACACTCCCGGGGGTCAGACACAGAGTGAATCTCACTCCACACCGCCCATAACACTCTCCCGGGGTCAGACACTGTGTGAATCTCCCTCCACACCGTCCCATCACACTCTCCCGGGGTCAGACACAGAGTGATTATTTCTCTACACGAACCCATCACACTCTCCCGGGGTCAGACACAGAGTGATTATTCCTCTACACGAACCCATCACACAATCCCGGGGTCAGACACAGAGTGAATCTCCCTCCTACCCGTCCCATCACACTCTCCCGATTTCAGACACAGACTGAATCTCCCTCCACACCGTCCCATCACACACTCCCGGGGTCAGACATAGAGTGATTATTCCTCTACACGGTCCATTCAAACACTCCCGGGGGTCAGACACAGAGTGATTATTCCTCCACACGATCCCATCAAACACACCCGGGGTCAGACACATTGTGATTATTCCTTTGCACGGTCCAATCAAACACTCCCGGGGTCAGACACAGAGTGATTATTACTCTAAACGGTCCCATCAAACACTCCCGCGGTCAGATACTGAGTGATTATTCCTCTACACGTTCCCATCGAACACTCCCGGGGTCAGACACAGACTGATTATTCCTCTACTCGGACCCATCACACACTCCTGAGGTCAGAAAATGAGTGAATCACCCTCCACACCGTCACATCACACACTAATAGGGTCAGACACAGAGTGAATCTCCCTCCAGACCGTCCCATCACATACTCCCGGGGTCACACACAGAGTGATTATTCCTCTACACGGTCCCATCATACACTTCCGGGGGTCAGACACGGAGTGATTATTCCTCTACACAGTCCCATCAAACACCCCCGGGGTCAAACACAGTGAATCTCCCTCCACACAGTCCCATCACACACTCCCGGGGTCAGAAACAGAGTGATTATTCATCTACACGGTCCCATCAAAGACTCCCGGGGTCAGGCACAGAGTGAATCTAACTCCTGACCGTCCAATCACACAGTCCCGTGGTCAGACACAGAGTGATTATTCCTCTGTACGGTCCCATCAAACACACCCGGGGTCAGACACAGAGTGATTATTCCTCTACACGGTCCCATCAAACACTCCCGGGGGTCAGACGCAGAGTGATTATTCCTCTACACTGTCCCATCAAACACTCCCGGGGGTCAGACACAGAGTGAATCTCCCTCCACGCCGTCCCATCACACACTCCCGGTGTCAGACACAGAGAGATTATTCCTCTACACGGTCCCATCAAACACTCCCGGGGTCAGACACAGAGTGATTATTCCTCCACACGGTCCCATCACACACTCCCGTGGTCAGACACAGAGAGATTATTCCTCTACACGGTCCCATCAAACACTCCCGGGGTCAGACACAGAGTGATTATTCCTCCACACGGTCCCATCACACACTCCCGTGGTCAGACACAGAGTGATTATTCCTCTACACGGTCCCATCACATACTCCCGTGGTCAGACACAGAGTGATTATTCCTCTACACAGTCGCATAACACACTCCCGAGGTCATACAAGCAGTGAATCTCCCTCCACACCGTCTCATCACACGCTCACGGGGTCAGACACAGAGTGATTATTCCTCTACCCGGTACCATCAAACAATGCCTGGGTCAGACAAAAAGTGAATCTCCCTCCACGCCATCCCATCAAACACTCCCGGGGTCAGACACAGAGTGAATCTCACTCTACACCGCCCATTACACACTCCCGGGGTCAGACACAGAGTGAATCTCCCTCCACACCGTCCCATCACACTCTCCCGGGGTCAGACACAGAGTGGTTATCCCTCTACACGAACCCATCACACAATCCCGGGGTCAGACACAGAGTGAATCTCCCTCCACACCGTCACATCACACACATCCGGTGTCAGACACAGAGTGAATCTCCCTCATACCCGTCCCATTAAACTCTCCCGATTTCAGACACAGACTGAATCTCCCTCCACACCGTCCCATCACACACTCCCGGGGTCAGACATAGAGTGATTATTCCTCTACACGGTCCATTCAAACACTCCCGGGTGTCAGACACATTGTGATTATTCCTCTACACGGTCCCATCAAAAACTCCCTGGGTCAGACACAGAGTGATTATTACTCTACCCGGTCCAATCAAACACTCCCGGGGTCAGACACAGAGTGATTATTCCTCTACACGGTCCCATCAAACACTCCCGGGGTCAGACACAGACTGATTATTCCTCTACTCGGACCCATCACACACTCCCGGGGTCAGAAAAAGAGTGAATCTCCCTCCACACCGTCCCATCACACACTCCCGGGGTCAGACTCAGAGAGATTATGCCTCTACACGGTCCCATCAAACACTCCCGGGGTCAGACACAGAGTGATTATTCCTCTACACGGTCCCATCGTACACTCCCGGGGTCAGACACAGAGTGATTATTCCTCTACACGGTCCCATCAAACACTCCCGGGGGTCAGACACAGAGTGATTATTCCTCTACACTGTCCCATCAAACACTCCCGGGGGTCAGACACAGAGTGAATCTCACTCCACACCGCCCATTACACTCTCCCGGGGTCAGACACTGTGTGAATCTCCCTCCACACCGTCCCATCACACTCTCCCGGGGTCAGACACAGAGTGATTATTCCTCTACACGGTCCATTCAAACACTCCCGGGTGTCAGACACAGAGTGATTATTCCTCTACACGGTCCCATTAAACACACCCGGTGTCAGACACATTGTGATTATTCCTGTACACGGTCCCATCAAAAACTCCCTGGGTCAGACACAGAGTGATTATTACTCTACACGGTCCAATCAAACACTCCCGGGGTCAGACACAGAGTGATTATGCCTGTACACGGTCCCATCAAACACTCCCGTGGTCAGATACTGAGTGATTATTCCTCTACACGGTCCCATCAAACACTCCCGGGGTCAGACACAGACTGATTATTCCTCTACTCGGACTGATCACACACTCCCGGGGTCAGAAAAAGAGTGAATCTCCCTCCACACCGTCCCATCACACACTCCCGTGGTCAGACTCAGAGTGATTATGCCTCTACACGGTCCCATCAAACACTCCAGGGGTCAGACACAGAGTGATTATTCCTCTACACGGTCCCATCGTACACTCCCGGGGTCAGACACAGAGTGATTATTCCTCTACACGGTCCCATCAAACACTCCCGGGGGTCAGACACAGATTGAATCTCACTCCACACCGCCCATTACACTCTCCCGTGGTCAGACACTGTGTGAATCTCCCTCCACACCGTCCCATCACACTCTCCCGGGGTCAGACACAGAGTGATTATTCCTCTACACGAACCCATCACACTCTCCCGGGGTCAGACACAGAGTGATTATTCCTCTACACTGTCCCATCAAACACTCCCGGGTGTCAGACACAGATTGAATCTCACTCCACACCGCCCATTACACTCTCCCGGGGTCAGACACTGTGTGAATCTCCCTCCACACCGTCCCATCACACTCTCCCGGGGTCAGACACAGAGTGATTATTCCTCTACACGAACCCATCACACTCTCCCGGGTGTCAGACACAGAGTGATTATTCCTCTACACGGTCCCATTAAACACACCCGGGGTCAGACTCATTGTGATTATTCCTCTACACGGTCCCATCAAAAACTCCCGGGGTCAGACACAGAGTGATTATTACTCTACACGGTCCCATTAAACACACCCGGGGTCAGACACATTGTGATTATTCCTCTACACGGTCCCATCACACACTCCCGGGGTCAGACAAAGTGTGATTATTACTCTACCCGGTCCAATCAAACACTCCCGGGGTCAGACACAGAGTGATTATGCCTCTACACGGTCCCATCAAACACTCCCGGGGTCAGACACAGACTGATTATTCCTCTACTCGGACCCATCACACACTCCCGGGGTCAGAAAAAGAGTGAATCTCCCTCCACACCGTCCCATCACACACTCCAGGGGTCAGACTCAGAGAGATTATGCCTCTACACGGTCCCATCAAACACTCCCGGGGTCAGACACAGAGTGATTATTCCTCTACACGGTCCCATCGTACACTCCCGGGGTCAGACACAGAGTGATTATTCCTCTACACGGTCCCATCAAACACTCCCGGGGGTCAGACACAGAGTGATTATTCCTCTACACTGTCCCATCAAACACTCCCGGTGGTCAGACACAGAGTGAATCTCACTCCACACCGCCCATTACACTCTCCCGGGGTCAGACACTGTGTGAATCTCCCTCCACACCGTCCCATCACACTCTCCCGGGGTCAGACACAGAGTGATTATTCCTCTACACGAACCCATCACACTCTCCCGGGGTCAGACACAGAGTGATTATTCCTCTACACGAACCCATCACACAATCCCGGGGTCAGACACAGAGTGAATCTCCCTCCTACCCGTCCCATCACACTCTCCCGATTTCAGACACAGACTGAATCTCCCTCCACACCGTCCCATCACACACTCCCGGGGTCAGACATAGAGTGAATCTCCCTCCACATCGTCCCATCAAACACTCCCGTGGGTCAGACACAGAGTGATTATTCCTCTACACGGTCCCATCACATACTCCCGTGGTCAGACACAGAGTGATTATTCCTCTACACAGTCGCATAACACTATCCCGAGGTCAGACAAGCAGTGAATCTCCCTCCACACCGTCTCATCACACGCTCACGGGGTCAGACACAGAGTGATTATTCCTCTACCCGGTACCATCAAACAATGCCTGGGTCAGACAAAAAGTGAATCTCCCTCCACACCATCCCATCAAACACTCCCGGGGTCAGACACAGAGTGAATCTCCCTCCACACCGTCCCATCACACTCTCCCGGGGTCAGACACAGAGTGGTTATCCCTCTACCCGAACCCATCACACAATCCCGGGGTCAGACACAGAGTGAATCTCCCTCCACACCGTCACATCACACACATCCGGTGTCAGACACAGAGTGAATCTCCCTCATACCCGTCCCATTAAACTCTCCCGATTTCAGACACAGACTGAATCTCCCTCCACACCGTCCCATCACACACTCCCGGGGTCAGACATAGAGTGATTATTCCTCTACACGGTCCATTCAAACACTCCCGGGTGTCAGACACAGAGTGATTATTCCTCTACACGGTCCCATTAAACACACCCGGGGTCAGACACATTGTGATTATTCCTCTACACGGTCCCATCAAAAACTCCCTGGGTCAGACAAAGAGTGATTATTACTCTACCCGGTCCAATCAAACACTCCCGGGGTCAGACACAGAGTGATTATGCCTCTACACGGTCCCATCAAACACTCCCGTGGTCAGATACTGAGTGATTATTCCTCTACACGGTCCCATCAAACACTCCCGGGGTCAGACACAGACTGATTATTCCTCTACTCGGACCCATCACACACTCCCGGGGTCAGAAAAAGAGTGAATCTCCCTCCACACCGTCCCATCACACACTCCCGGGGTCAGACTCAGAGTGATTATGCCTCTACACGGTCCCATCAAACACTCCCGGGGTCAGACACAGAGTGATTATTCCTCTACACGGTCCCATCGTACACTCCCGGGGTCAGACACAGAGTGATTATTCCTCTACACGGTCCCATCAAACACTCCCGGGGGTCAGACACAGAGTGATTATTCCTCTACACTGTCCCATCAAACACTCCCGGGGGTCAGACACAGAGTGAATCTCACTCCACACCGCCCATAACACTCTCCCGGGGTCAGACACTGTGTGAATCTCCCTCCACACCGTCCCATCACACTCTCCCGGGGTCAGACACAGAGTGATTATTCCTCTACACGAACCCATCACACTCTCCCGGGGTCAGACACAGAGTGATTATTCCTCTACATGAACCCATCACACAATCCCGGTGTCAGACACAGAGTGAATCTCCCTCATACCCGTCCCATTAAACTCTCCCGATTTCAGACACAGACTGAATCTCCCTCCACACCGTCCCATCACACACTCCCGGGGTCAGACATAGAGTGATTATTCCTCTACACGGTCCCATTAAACACACCCGGGGTCAGACACATTGTGATTATTCCTCTACACGGTCCCATCAAAAACTCCCTGCGTCAGACAAAGAGTGATTATTACTCTACCCGGTCCAATCAAACACTCCCGGGGTCAGACACAGAGTGATTATGCCTCTACACGGTCCCATCAAACACTCCCGTGGTCAGATACTGAGTGATTATTCCTCTACACGGTCCCATCAAACACTCCCGGGGTCAGACACAGACTGATTATTCCTCTACTCGGACCCATCACACACTCCCGGGGTCAGAAAAAGAGTGAATCTCCCTCCACACCGTCCCATCACACACTCCCGGGGTCAGACTCAGAGTGATTATGCCTCTACACGGTCCCATCAAACACTCCCGGGGTCAGACACAGAGTGATTATTCCTCTACACAGTCCCATCGTACACTCCCGGGGTCAGACACAGAGTGATTATTCCTCTACACGGTCCCATCAAACACTCCCGGGGGTCAGACACAGAGTGATTATTCCTCTACACGGTCCCATCAAACACTCCCGGGGGTCAGACACAGAGTGATTATTCCTCTACACTGTCCCATCAAACACTCCCGGGGGTCAGACACAGAGTGAATCTCACTCCACACCGCCCATAACACTCTCCCGGGGTCAGACACTGTGTGAATCTCCCTCCACACCGTCCCATCACACTCTCCCGGGGTCAGACACAGAGTGATTATTTCTCTACACGAACCCATCACACTCTCCCGGGGTCAGACACAGAGTGATTATTCCTCTACACGAACCCATCACACAATCCCGGGGTCAGACACAGAGTGAATCTCCCTCCTACCCGTCCCATCACACTCTCCCGATTTCAGACACAGACTGAATCTCCCTCCACACCGTCCCATCACACACTCCCGGGGTCAGACATAGAGTGATTATTCCTCTACACGGTCCATTCAAACACTCCCGGGGGTCAGACACAGAGTGATTATTCCTCCACACGATCCCATCAAACACACCCGGGGTCAGACACATTGTGATTATTCCTTTGCACGGTCCAATCAAACACTCCCGGGGTCAGACACAGAGTGATTATTACTCTAAACGGTCCCATCAAACACTCCCGGGGTCAGATACTGAGTGATTATTCCTCTACACGTTCCCATCGAACACTCCCGGGGTCAGACACAGACTGATTATTCCTCTACTCGGACCCATCACACACTCCTGAGGTCAGAAAATGAGTGAATCACCCTCCACACCGTCCCATCACACACTAATAGGGTCAGACACAGAGTGAATCTCCCTCCAGACCGTCCCATCACATACTCCCGGGGTCACACACAGAGTGATTATTCCTCTACACGGTCCCATCATACACTTCCGGGGGTCAGACACGGAGTGATTATTCCTCTACACAGTCCCATCAAACACCCCCGGGGTCAAACACAGTGAATCTCCCTCCACACAGTCCCATCACACACTCCCGGGGTCAGAAACAGAGTGATTATTCATCTACACGGTCCCATCAAAGACTCCCGGGGTCAGGCACAGAGTGAATCTAACTCCTGACCGTCCAATCACACAGTCCCGTGGTCAGACACAGAGTGAATATTCCTCTGTACGGTCCCATCAAACACACCCGGTGTCAGACACAGAGTGATTATTCCTCTACACGGTCCCATCAAACACTCCCGGGGGTCAGACGCAGAGTGATTATTCCTCTACACTGTCCCATCAAACACTCCCGGGGGTCAGACACAGAGTGAATCTCCCTCCACGCCGTCCCATCACACACTCCCGGTGTCAGACACAGAGAGATTATTCCTCTACACGGTCCCATCAAACAATCCCGGGGTCAGACACAGAGTGATTATTCCTCCACACGGTCCCATCACACACTCCCGTGGTCAGACACAGAGAGATTATTCCTCTACACGGTCCCATCAAACACTCCCGGGGTCAGACACAGAGTGATTATTCCTCCACACGGTCCCATCACACACTCCCGTGGTCAGACACAGAGTGATTATTCCTCTACACGGTCCCATCACATACTCCCGTGGTCAGACACAGAGTGATTATTCCTCTACACAGTCGCATAACACACTCCCGAGGTCATACAAGCAGTGAATCTCCCTCCACACCGTCTCATCACACGCTCACGGGGTCAGACACAGAGTGATTATTCCTCTACCCGGTACCATCAAACAATGCCTGGGTCAGACAAAAAGTGAATCTCCCTCCACACCATCCCATCAAACACTCCCGGGGTCAGACACAGAGTGAATCTCACTCTACACCGCCCATTACACACTCCCGGGGTCAGACACAGAGTGAATCTCCCTCCACACCGTCCCATCACACTCTCCCGGGGTCAGACACAGAGTGGTTATCCCTCTACACGAACCCATCACACAATCCCGGGGTCAGACACAGAGTGAATCTCCCTCCACACCGTCACATCACACACATCCGGTGTCAGACACAGAGTGAATCTCCCTCATACCCGTCCCATTAAACTCTCCCGATTTCAGACACAGACTGAATCTCCCTCCACACCGTCCCATCACACACTCCCGGGGTCAGACATAGAGTGATTATTCCTCTACACGGTCCATTCAAACACTCCCGGGTGTCAGACACATTGTGATTATTCCTCTACACGGTCCCATCAAAAACTCCCTGGGTCAGACACAGAGTGATTATTACTCTACCCGGTCCAATCAAACACTCCCGGGGTCAGACACAGAGTGATTATTCCTCTACACGGTCCCATCAAACACTCCCGGGGTCAGACACAGACTGATTATTCCTCTACTCGGACCCATCACACACTCCCGGGGTCAGAAAAAGAGTGAATCTCCCACCACACCGTCCCATCACACACTCCCGGGGTCAGACTCAGAGAGATTATGCCTCTACACGGACCCATCAAACACTCCCGGGGTCAGACACAGAGTGATTATTCCTCTACACGGTCCCATCGTACACTCCCGGGGTCAGACACAGAGTGATTATTCCTCTACACGGTCCCATCAAACACTCCCGGGGGTCAGACACAGAGTGATTATTCCTCTACACTGTCCCATCAAACACTCCCGGGGGTCAGACACAGAGTGAATCTCACTCCACACCGCCCATTACACTCTCCCGGGGTCAGACACTGTGTGAATCTCCCTCCACACCGTCCCATCACACTCTCCCGGGGTCAGACACAGAGTGATTATTCCTCTACACGGTCCATTCAAACACTCCCGGGTGTCAGACACAGAGTGATTATTCCTCTACACGGTCCCATTAAACACACCCGGTGTCAGACACATTGTGATTATTCCTGTACACGGTCCCATCAAAAACTCCCTGGGTCAGACACAGAGTGATTATTACTCTACACGGTCCAATCAAACACTCCCGGGGTCAGACACATAGTGATTATGCCTGTACACGGTCCCATCAAACACTCCCGTGGTCAGATACTGAGTGATTATTCCTCTACACGGTCCCATCAAACACTCCCGGGGTCAGACACAGACTGATTATTCCTCTACTCGGACTGATCACACACTCCCGGGGTCAGAAAAAGAGTGAATCTCCCTCCACACCGTCCCATCACACACTCCCGGGGTCAGACTCAGAGTGATTATGCCTCTACACGGTCCCATCAAACACTCCAGGGGTCAGACACAGAGTGATTATTCCTCTACACGGTCCCATCGTACACTCCCGGGGTCAGACACAGAGTGATTATTCCTCTACACGGTCCCATCAAACACTCCCGGGGGTCAGACACAGATTGAATCTCACTCCACACCGCCCATTACACTCTCCCGTGGTCAGACACTGTGTGAATCTCCCTCCACACCGTCCCATCACACTCTCCCGGGGTCAGACACAGAGTGATTATTCCTCTACACGAACCCATCACACTCTCCCGGGGTCAGACACAGAGTGATTATTCCTCTACACTGTCCCATCAAACACTCCCGGGGGTCAGACACAGATTGAATCTCACTCCACACCGCCCATTACACTCTCCCGGGGTCAGACACTGTGTGAATCTCCCTCCACACCGTCCCATCACACTCTCCCGGGGTCAGACACAGAGTGATTATTCCTCTACACGAACTCATCACACTCTCCCGGGTGTCAGACACAGAGTGATTATTCCTCTACACGGTCCCATTAAACACACCCGGGGTCAGACACATTGTGATTATTCCTCTACACGGTCCCATCAAAAACTCCCTGGGTCAGACACAGAGTGATTATTACTCTACACGGTCCAATCAAACACTCCCGGGGTCAGACACAGAGTGATTATGCCTGTACACGGTCCCATCAAACACTCCCGTGGTCAGATACTGAGTGATTATTCCTCTACACGGTCCCATCAAACACTCCCGGGGTCAGACACAGACTGATTATTCCTCTACTCGGACTGATCACACACTCCCGGGGTCAGAAAAAGAGTGAATCTCCCTCCACACCGTCCCATCACACACTCCCGGGGTCAGACTCAGAGTGATTATGCCTCTACACGGTCCCATCAAACACTCCAGGGGTCAGACACAGAGTGATTATTCCTCTACACGGTCCCATCGTACACTCCCGGGGTCAGACACAGAGTGATTATTCCTCTACACGGTCCCATCAAACACTCCCGGGGGTCAGACACAGATTGAATCTCACTCCACACCGCCCATTACACTCTCCCGGGGTCAGACACTGTGTGAATCTCCCTCCACACCGTCCCATCACACTCTCCCGGGGTCAGACACAGAGTGATTATTCCTCTACACGAACCCATCACACTCTTCCGGGGTCAGACACAGAGTGATTATTCCTCTACTCGGACCCATCACACACTCCTGAGGTCAGAAAATGAGTGAATCACCCTCCACACCGTCCCATCACACACTAATAGGGTCAGACACAGAGTGAATCTCCCTCCAGACCGTCCCATCACATACTCCCGGGGTCACACACAGAGTGATTATTCCTCTACACGGTCCCATCATACACTTCCGGGGGTCAGACACGGAGTGATTATTCCTCTACACAGTCCCATCAAACACCCCCGGGGTCAAACACAGTGAATCTCCCTCCACACAGTCCCATCACACACTCCCGGGGTCAGAAACAGAGTGATTATTCATCTACACGGTCCCATCAAAGACTCCCGGGGTCAGGCACAGAGTGAATCTAACTCCTGACCGTCCAATCACACAGTCCCGTGGTCAGACACAGAGTGAATATTCCTCTGTACGGTCCCATCAAACACACCCGGGGTCAGACACAGAGTGATTATTCCTCTACACGGTCCCATCAAACACTCCCGGGGGTCAGACGCAGAGTGATTATTCCTCTACACTGTCCCATCAAACACTCCCGGGGGTCAGACACAGAGTGAATCTCCCTCCACGCCGTCCCATCACACACTCCCGGTGTCAGACACAGAGAGATTATTCCTCTACACGGTCCCATCAAACAATCCCGGGGTCAGACACAGAGTGATTATTCCTCCACACGGTCCCATCACACACTCCCGTGGTCAGACACAGAGAGATTATTCCTCTACACGGTCCCATCAAACACTCCCGGGGTCAGACACAGAGTGATTATTCCTCCACACGGTCCCATCACACACTCCCGTGGTCAGACACAGAGTGATTATTCCTCTACACGGTCCCATCACATACTCCCGTGGTCAGACACAGAGTGATTATTCCTCTACACAGTCGCATAACACACTCCCGAGGTCATACAAGCAGTGAATCTCCCTCCACACCGTCTCATCACACGCTCACGGGGTCAGACACAGAGTGATTATTCCTCTACCCGGTACCATCAAACAATGCCTGGGTCAGACAAAAAGTGAATCTCCCTCCACACCATCCCATCAAACACTCCCGGGGTCAGACACAGAGTGAATCTCACTCTACACCGCCCATTACACACTCCCGGGGTCAGACACAGAGTGAATCTCCCTCCACACCGTCCCATCACACTCTCCCGGGGTCAGACACAGAGTGGTTATCCCTCTACACGAACCCATCACACAATCCCGGGGTCAGACACAGAGTGAATCTCCCTCCACACCGTCACATCACACACATCCGGTGTCAGACACAGAGTGAATCTCCCTCATACCCGTCCCATTAAACTCTCCCGATTTCAGACACAGACTGAATCTCCCTCCACACCGTCCCATCACACACTCCCGGGGTCAGACATAGAGTGATTATTCCTCTACACGGTCCATTCAAACACTCCCGGGTGTCAGACACATTGTGATTATTCCTCTACACGGTCCCATCAAAAACTCCCTGGGTCAGACACAGAGTGATTATTACTCTACCCGGTCCAATCAAACACTCCCGGGGTCAGACACAGAGTGATTATTCCTCTACACGGTCCCATCAAACACTCCCGGGGTCAGACACAGACTGATTATTCCTCTACTCGGACCCATCACACACTCCCGGGGTCAGAAAAAGAGTGAATCTCCCTCCACACCGTCCCATCACACACTCCCGGGGTCAGACTCAGAGAGATTATGCCTCTACACGGTCCCATCAAACACTCCCGGGGTCAGACACAGAGTGATTATTCCTCTACACGGTCCCATCGTACACTCCCGGGGTCAGACACAGAGTGATTATTCCTCTACACGGTCCCATCAAACACTCCCGGGGGTCAGACACAGAGTGATTATTCCTCAACACGGTCCCATCAAACACTCCCGGGGTCAGACACAGAGTGATTTTTCCTCTACACTGTCCCATCAAACACTCCCGGGGTCAGACACAGAGTGATTTTTCCTCTGCACGGTACCATCAAACACTCCCGGGGTCAGACACCGTGTGATTTTTCCTCTACACTGTCCCATCAAACACTCCCGGGGTCAGACACAGAGTGATTATTCCTCAACACGTTCCCATCCAGCACTCCCGGGGTCAGACACAGAGTGATTTTTCCTCTGCACAGTCCCATCAAACACTCCCGGGGTCAGACACAGAGTGATTATTCCTCTACACGGTCCCATCAATCACTCTCGGGGTCAGACACAGAGTGAATTTATATCCACACCGTCCCATCATACTCTCCCGGGGTCAGACACAGAGTGAATCTCCCTCCACACCGTCCCATCACACACTCCCGTGGTCAGACACAGAGTGATTATTCCTCTACACGGTCCCATCAAACACTCCCTGGGTAAGACAAAGAGTGAATCTCCCTACACACCGTCCCATCACACACTCCCGTCGTCAGACACAGTATGATTATTGCTCTCCACGGTCCCATCAAACACTCCCGGGGGTCAGACACAGAGCGATTATTCCTCTACACCTTAACATCAAACACACCGTGGGTCAGACACACAGTGATTATTCCTCTACACGGTCCCATCACACACTCCCGGTGTCAGACACAGAGTGATTATTCCTCTACACGGTCCCATCATACACTCCCGGGGTCGGACACAGAGTGATTATTCCTCTACACGGTCCCAACAAACACTCCCGGTGTCAGACACAGTGTGAATCTCCTTCCACACCATCCCATCACACTCTCCCGGGGTCAGACACAGAGTGATTTTTCCTCTGCACGGTCACATCAAACACTCCCGGGGTCAGACACAGAGTGAGTCTCCCTCCACACCGTCCCATCACAATCTCCCGGTATCATGATCAGAGTGATTATTCCTCTACACGGTCCCATCAAACACTCCCGGGGTCAGACACAGAGTGAATTTATATCCACACCGTCCCATCATACTCTCCCGTGGTCAGACACAGAGTGAATCTCCCTCCACACCGTCCCATCACATACTCCCGTGGTCAGTCACAGAGAGATTATTCCTCTACACGGTCCCATCAAACACTCCCGGGGTCAGACAAAGAGTGAATCTCCCTACACACCGTCCCATCACACACTCCCGTGGTCAGACACAGAGTGATTATTCCTCTACACGGTCCCATCAAACACTCCCGGGGTCAGACAAAGAGTGAATCTCCCTACACACCGTCCCATCACACACTCCCGTGGTTTGACACAGTAAGTTTATTCCTCTACACGGTCCCATCAAACACTCCCGGGGGTCAGACACAGATGGATTATTCCTCTACACGTTGACATCAAACACACCGTGGGTCAGACACACAGTGATTATTCCTCTACAAGGTCCCATCAAACACTCCCGGGGTCAGACACAGAGTGATTTTTCCTCTGCACGGTCCCATCAAACACTCCCGGGGTCAGACACAGAGTGATTTTTCCTCTACACTGTCCCATCAAACACTCCCGGGGTCAGACACAGAGTGATTATTCCTCAACACGGTCCCATCAAACACTCCCGGGGTCAGACACAGAGTGATTTTTCCTCTGCACGGTCCCATCAAACACTCCCGGGGTCAGACACAGAGTGGGTCTCCCTCCACACCGTCCCATCACACTCTCCCGGTATCAGACTCAGAGTGATTATTCCTCTACACGGTCCCATCAATCACTCTCGGGGTCAGAAACAGAGTGAATTTATATCCACACCGTCCCATCATACTCTCCCGGGGTCAGACACAGAGTGAATCTCCCTCCACACCGTCCCATCACACACTCCCGTGGTCAGACACAGAGTGATTATTCCTCTACACGGTCCCATCAAACACTCCCTGGGTCAGACAAAGTGTGAATCTCCCTACACACCGTCCCATCACACACTCCCGTCGTCAGACACAGTATGATTATTGCTCTCCACGGTCCCATCAAACACTCCCGGGGGTCAGACACAGAGCGATTATTCCTCTACACGTTAACATCAAACACACCGTGGGTCAGACACACAGTGATTATTCCTCTACACGGTCCCATCACACACACCCGGGGTCAGACACAGAGAGATTATTCCTCTGCACGGTCCCAACAAACACTCCCGGTGTCAGACACAGTGTGAATCTCCTTCCACACCGTCCCATCACACTCTCCCGGGGTCAGACACAGAGTGATTATTCCTCTGCACGGTCCCATCAAACACTCCCGGGGTCAGACACAGAGTGATTTTTCCTCTACACTGTCCCATCAAACACTCCCGGGGTCAGACACAGAGTGATTATTCCTCAACACGGTCCCATCAAACACTCCCGGGGTCAGACACAGAGTGATTTTTCCTCTGCACGGTCCCATCAAACACTCCCGGGGTCAGACACAGAGTGATTTTTCCTCTACACTGTCCCATCAAATACTCCCGGGGTCAGACACAGAGTGATGTTTCCTCTACACGGTCCCATCAAACACTCCCGGGGTCAGACACAGATTGTGTCTCCCTCCACACCGTTCCATCACACACTCCCGGTATCAGACTCAGTGTGATTATTCCTCTACACGGTCCCATCAATCACTCTCGGGGTCAGACACAGAGTGAATTTATATCCACACCGTCCCATCATACTCTCCCGGGGTCAGACACAGAGTGAATCTCCCTCCACACCGTCCCATCACACACTCCCGTGGTCAGACACAGAGTGATTATTCCTCTACACTGTCCCATCAAACACACCCTGGGTCAGACAAAGAGTGAATCTCCCTACACACCGTCCCATCACACACTCCCGTCGTCAGACACAGTATGATTATTGCTCTGCACGGTCCCATCAAACACTCCCGGGGGTCAGACACAGAGTGATTATTCCTCTACACGGTCCCAACAAACACTCCCGGTGTCAGACACAGTGTGAATCTCCTTCCTCACCGTCCCATCACACTCTCCCGGGGTCAGACACAGAGTTATTTTTCCTCTGCACGGTCCCATCAAACACTCCCGGGGTCAGACACAGAGTGAGTCTCCCTCCACACCGTCCCATCACAATCTCCCGGTATCATGATCAGAGTGATTATTCCTCTACACGGTCCCATCAAACACTCCCGTGGTCAGACACAGAGTGAATCTCCCTCCACACCGTCCCATCACACACTCCCGGGGTCAGACAAAGAGTGAATCTCCCTACACACTCTCCCATCACACACTCCCGTGGTTTGACACAGTATCATTATTCCTCTCCACGGTCCCAACAAACACTCCCGGGGTCAGACACAGACTGAATCTCCCTCCACACCGTCCCATCACACACTCCCGTGGTCAGAAACAGAGTGATTATTCCTCTACACGGTCCCATCGAACACTCCCGGGTGTCAGACACAGAGCGATTATTCCTCTACACCTTAACATCATATACACTGTGGGTCAGACACACAGTGATTATTCCTCTACACGGTCCCATCACACACACCCGGGGTCAGACACAGAGAGATTATTCCTTTGCACGGTCCCAACAAACACTCCCGGTGTCAGACACAGTGTGAATCTCCTTCCACACCGTCCCATCACACTCTCCCGGGGTCAGACACACAGTGATTATTCCTCTACACTGTCCCAACAAACACTCCCGGGGTCAGACACAGAGTGAGTCTCCCTCCACACCGTCCCATCACACAAACCCGGTATCATGCTCAGAGTGATTATTCCTCTACACGGTCCCATCAAACACTCCCGGGGTCAGACACAGAGTGAATTTATATCCACACCGTCCCATCATACTCTCCCGTGGTCAGACACAGAGTGAATCTCCCTCCACACCGTCCCATCACATACTCCCGTGGTCAGACACAGAGAGATTATTCCTCTACACGGTCCCAACAAACACTCCCGGGGTCAGACAAAGAGTGAATCTCCCTCCACACCGTCCCATCACACACTCCCGTGGTCAGACACAGGGTGATTATTCCTCTACACGGTCCCATCAAACACTCCCGGGGTCAGACACAGACTGAATCTCCCTCCACACCGTCCCATCACACACTCCCGTGGTCAGACACAGGGTGATTATTCCTCAACACGGTCCCATCACACACTCCCGTGGTCAGACACAGAGTGATTATTCCTCTACACGGTCCCATCAAACACTCCCTGGGTCAGACAAAGTGTGAATCTCCCTACACACCGTCCCATCACACACTCCCGTCGTCAGACACAGTATGATTATTGCTCTCCACGGTCCCATCAAACACTCCCGGGGGTCAGACACAGAGCGATTATTCCTCTACACGTTAACATCAAACACACCGTGGGTCAGACACACAGTGATTATTCCTCTACACGGTCCCATCACACACACCCGGGGTCAGACACAGAGAGATTATTCCTCTGCACGGTCCCAACAAACACTCCCGGTGTCAGACACAGTGTGAATCTCCTTCCACACCGTCCCATCACACTCTCCCGGGGTCAGACACAGAGTGATTATTCCTCTGCACGGTCCCATCAAACACTCCCGGGGTCAGACACAGAGTGATTTTTCCTCTACACTGTCCCATCAAACACTCCCGGGGTCAGACACAGAGTGATTATTCCTCAACACGGTCCCATCAAACACTCCCGGGGTCAGACACAGAGTGATTTTTCCTCTGCACGGTCCCATCAAACACTCCCGGGGTCAGACACAGAGTGATTTTTCCTCTACACTGTCCCATCAAATACTCCCGGGGTCAGACACAGAGTGATGTTTCCTCTACACGGTCCCATCAAACACTCCCGGGGTCAGACACAGATTGTGTCTCCCTCCACACCGTTCCATCACACACTCCCGGTATCAGACTCAGTGTGATTATTCCTCTACACGGTCCCATCAATCACTCTCGGGGTCAGACACAGAGTGAATTTATATCCACACCGTCCCATCATACTCTCCCGGGGTCAGACACAGAGTGAATCTCCCTCCACACCGTCCCATCACACACTCCCGTGGTCAGACACAGAGTGATTATTCCTCTACACTGTCCCATCAAACACACCCTGGGTCAGACAAAGAGTGAATCTCCCTACACACCGTCCCATCACACACTCCCGTCGTCAGACACAGTATGATTATTGCTCTGCACGGTCCCATCAAACACTCCCGGGGGTCAGACACAGAGTGATTATTCCTCTACACGGTCCCAACAAACACTCCCGGTGTCAGACACAGTGTGAATCTCCTTCCTCACCGTCCCATCACACTCTCCCGGGGTCAGACACAGAGTTATTTTTCCTCTGCACGGTCCCATCAAACACTCCCGGGGTCAGACACAGAGTGAGTCTCCCTCCACACCGTCCCATCACAATCTCCCGGTATCATGATCAGAGTGATTATTCCTCTACACGGTCCCATCAAACACTCCCGTGGTCAGACACAGAGTGAATCTCCCTCCACACCGTCCCATCACACACTCCCGGGGTCAGACAAAGAGTGAATCTCCCTACACACTCTCCCATCACACACTCCCGTGGTTTGACACAGTATCATTATTCCTCTCCACGGTCCCAACAAACACTCCCGGGGTCAGACACAGACTGAATCTCCCTCCACACCGTCCCATCACACACTCCCGTGGTCAGAAACAGAGTGATTATTCCTCTACACGGTCCCATCGAACACTCCCGGGTGTCAGACACAGAGCGATTATTCCTCTACACCTTAACATCATATACACTGTGGGTCAGACACACAGTGATTATTCCTCTACACGGTCCCATCACACACACCCGGGGTCAGACACAGAGAGATTATTCCTTTGCACGGTCCCAACAAACACTCCCGGTGTCAGACACAGTGTGAATCTCCTTCCACACCGTCCCATCACACTCTCCCGGGGTCAGACACACAGTGATTATTCCTCTACACTGTCCCAACAAACACTCCCGGGGTCAGACACAGAGTGAGTCTCCCTCCACACCGTCCCATCACACAAACCCGGTATCATGCTCAGAGTGATTATTCCTCTACACGGTCCCATCAAACACTCCCGGGGTCAGACACAGAGTGAATTTATATCCACACCGTCCCATCATACTCTCCCGTGGTCAGACACAGAGTGAATCTCCCTCCACACCGTCCCATCACATACTCCCGTGGTCAGACACAGAGAGATTATTCCTCTACACGGTCCCAACAAACACTCCCGGGGTCAGACAAAGAGTGAATCTCCCTCCACACCGTCCCATCACACACTCCCGTGGTCAGACACAGGGTGATTATTCCTCTACACGGTCCCATCAAACACTCCCGGGGTCAGACACAGACTGAATCTCCCTCCACACCGTCCCATCACACACTCCCGTGGTCAGACACAGGGTGATTATTCCTCAACACGGTCCCATCAAACACTCCCGGGGTCAGACACAGAGTGATTTTTCCTCTACACTGTCCCATCAAACACTCCCGGGGTCAGACACAGAGTGATTATTCCTCAACACGGTCCCATCAAACACTCCCGGGGTCTGACACAGAGTGATTTTTCCTCTGCACGGTACCATCAAACACTCCCGGGGTCAGACACCGTGTGATTTTTCCTCTACACTGTCCCATCAAACACTCCCGGGGTCAGACACAGAGTGATTATTCCTCAACACGTTCCCATCCAGCACTCCCGGGGTCAGACACAGAGTGATTTTTCCTCTGCACAGTCCCATCAAACACTCCCGGGGTCAGACACAGAGTGATTATTCCTCTACACGGTCCCATCAATCACTCTCGGGGTCAGACACAGAGTGAATTTATATCCACACCGTCCCATCATACTCTCCCGGGGTCAGACACAGAGTGAATCTCCCTCCACACCGTCCCATCACACACTCCCGTGGTCAGACACAGAGTGATTATTCCTCTACACGGTCCCATCAAACACTCCCTGGGTAAGACAAAGAGTGAATCTCCCTACACACCGTCCCATCACACACTCCCGTCGTCAGACACAGTATGATTATTGCTCTCCACGGTCCCATCAAACACTCCCGGGGGTCAGACACAGAGCGATTATTCCTCTACACCTTAACATCAAACACACCGTGGGTCAGACACACAGTGATTATTCCTCTACACGGTCCCATCACACACTCCCGGGGTCAGACACAGAGTGATTATTCCTCTACACGGTCCCATCATACACTCCCGGGGTCGGACACAGAGTGATTATTCCTCTACACGGTCCCAACAAACACTCCCGGTGTCAGACACAGTGTGAATCTCCTTCCACACCATCCCATCACACTCTCCCGGGGTCAGACACAGAGTGATTTTTCCTCTGCACGGTCACATCAAACACTCCCGGGGTCAGACACAGAGTGAGTCTCCCTCCACACCGTCCCATCACAATCTCCCGGTATCATGATCAGAGTGATTATTCCTCTACACGGTCCCATCAAACACTCCCGGGGTCAGACACAGAGTGAATTTATATCCACACCGTCCCATCATACTCTCCCGTGGTCAGACACAGAGTGAATCTCCCTCCACACCGTCCCATCACATACTCCCGTGGTCAGTCACAGAGAGATTATTCCTCTACACGGTCCCATCAAACACTCCCGGGGTCAGACAAAGAGTGAATCTCCCTACACACCGTCCCATCACACACTCCCGTGGTCAGACACAGAGTGATTATTCCTCTACACGGTCCCATCAAACACTCCCGGGGTCAGACAAAGAGTGAATCTCCCTACACACCGTCCCATCACACACTCCCGTGGTTTGACACAGTAAGTTTATTCCTCTACACGGTCCCATCAAACACTCCCGGGGGTCAGACACAGATGGATTATTCCTCTACACGTTGACATCAAACACACCGTGGGTCAGACACACAGTGATTATTCCTCTACAAGGTCCCATCAAACACTCCCGGGGTCAGACACAGAGTGATTTTTCCTCTGCACGGTCCCATCAAACACTCCCGGGGTCAGACACAGAGTGATTTTTCCTCTACACTGTCCCATCAAACACTCCCGGGGTCAGACACAGAGTGATTATTCCTCAACACGGTCCCATCAAACACTCCCGGGGTCAGACACAGAGTGATTTTTCCTCTGCACGGTCCCATCAAACACTCCCGGGGTCAGACACAGAGTGGGTCTCCCTCCACACCGTCCCATCACACTCTCCCGGTATCAGACTCAGAGTGATTATTCCTCTACACGGTCCCATCAATCACTCTCGGGGTCAGAAACAGAGTGAATTTATATCCACACCGTCCCATCATACTCTCCCGGGGTCAGACACAGAGTGAATCTCCCTCCACACCGTCCCATCACACACTCCCGTGGTCAGACACAGAGTGATTATTCCTCTACACGGTCCCATCAAACACTCCCTGGGTCAGACAAAGTGTGAATCTCCCTACACACCGTCCCATCACACACTCCCGTCGTCAGACACAGTATGATTATTGCTCTCCACGGTCCCATCAAACACTCCCGGGGGTCAGACACAGAGCGATTATTCCTCTACACGTTAACATCAAACACACCGTGGGTCAGACACACAGTGATTATTCCTCTACACGGTCCCATCACACACACCCGGGGTCAGACACAGAGAGATTATTCCTCTGCACGGTCCCAACAAACACTCCCGGTGTCAGACACAGTGTGAATCTCCTTCCACACCGTCCCATCACACTCTCCCGGGGTCAGACACAGAGTGATTATTCCTCTGCACGGTCCCATCAAACACTCCCGGGGTCAGACACAGAGTGATTTTTCCTCTACACTGTCCCATCAAACACTCCCGGGGTCAGACACAGAGTGATTATTCCTCAACACGGTCCCATCAAACACTCCCGGGGTCAGACACAGAGTGATTTTTCCTCTGCACGGTCCCATCAAACACTCCCGGGGTCAGACACAGAGTGATTTTTCCTCTACACTGTCCCATCAAATACTCCCGGGGTCAGACACAGAGTGATGTTTCCTCTACACGGTCCCATCAAACACTCCCGGGGTCAGACACAGATTGTGTCTCCCTCCACACCGTTCCATCACACACTCCCGGTATCAGACTCAGAGTGATTATTCCTCTACACGGTCCCATCAATCACTCTCGGGGTCAGACACAGAGTGAATTTATATCCACACCGTCCCATCATACTCTCCCGGGGTCAGACACAGAGTGAATCTCCCTCCACACCGTCCCATCACACACTCCCGTGGTCAGACACAGAGTGATTATTCCTCTACACTGTCCCATCAAACACACCCTGGGTCAGACAAAGAGTGAATCTCCCTACACACCGTCCCATCACACACTCCCGTCGTCAGACACAGTATGATTATTGCTCTGCACGGTCCCATCAAACACTCCCGGGGGTCAGACACAGAGTGATTATTCCTCTACACGGTCCCAACAAACACTCCCGGTGTCAGACACAGTGTGAATCTCCTTCCTCACCGTCCCATCACACTCTCCCGGGGTCAGACACAGAGTTATTTTTCCTCTGCACGGTCCCATCAAACACTCCCGGGGTCAGACACAGAGTGAGTCTCCCTCCACACCGTCCCATCACAATCTCCCGGTATCATGATCAGAGTGATTATTCCTCTACACGGTCCCATCAAACACTCCCGTGGTCAGACACAGAGTGAATCTCCCTCCACACCGTCCCATCACACACTCCCGGGGTCAGACAAAGAGTGAATCTCCCTACACACTCTCCCATCACACACTCCCGTGGTTTGACACAGTATCATTATTCCTCTCCACGGTCCCAACAAACACTCCCGGGGTCAGACACAGACTGAATCTCCCTCCACACCGTCCCATCACACACTCCCGTGGTCAGAAACAGAGTGATTATTCCTCTACACGGTCCCATCGAACACTCCCGGGTGTCAGACACAGAGCGATTATTCCTCTACACCTTAACATCATATACACTGTGGGTCAGACACACAGTGATTATTCCTCTACACGGTCCCATCACACACACCCGGGGTCAGACACAGAGAGATTATTCCTTTGCACGGTCCCAACAAACACTCCCGGTGTCAGACACAGTGTGAATCTCCTTCCACACCGTCCCATCACACTCTCCCGGGGTCAGACACACAGTGATTATTCCTCTACACTGTCCCAACAAACACTCCCGGGGTCAGACACAGAGTGAGTCTCCCTCCACACCGTCCCATCACACAAACCCGGTATCATGCTCAGAGTGATTATTCCTCTACACGGTCCCATCAAACACTCCCGGGGTCAGACACAGAGTGAATTTATATCCACACCGTCCCATCATACTCTCCCGTGGTCAGACACAGAGTGAATCTCCCTCCACACCGTCCCATCACATACTCCCGTGGTCAGACACAGAGAGATTATTCCTCTACACGGTCCCAACAAACACTCCCGGGGTCAGACAAAGAGTGAATCTCCCTCCACACCGTCCCATCACAAACTCCCGTGGTCAGACACAGGGTGATTATTCCTCAACACGGTCCCATCCAACACTCCCGGGGTCAGACACAGAGTGATTTTTCCTCTACACTGTCCCATCAAACACTCCCGGGGTCAGACACAGAGTGATTATTCCTCAACACGGTCCCATCAAACACTCCCGGGGTCAGACACAGAGTGATTTTTCCTCTGCACGGTCCCATCAAACACTTCCGGGGTCAGACACCGTGTGATTTTTCCTCTACACTGTCCCATCAAACACTCCCGGGGTCAGACACAGAGTGATTATTCCTCAACACGGTCCCATCCAGCACTCCCGGGGTCAGACACAGAGTGATTTTTCCTCTGCACGGTCCCATCAAACACTCCCGGGGTCAGACACAGAGTGATTATTCCTCTACACGGTCCCATCAATCACTCTCGGGGTCAGACACAGAGTGAATTTATATCCACACCGTCCCATCATACTCTCCCGGGGTCAGACACAGAGTGAATCTCCCTCCACACCGTCCCATCACACACTCCCGTGGTCAGACACAGAGTGATTATTCCTCTACACGGTCCCATCAAACACTCCCTGGGTAAGACAAAGAGTGAATCTCCCTACACACCGTCCCATCACTCACTCCCGTCGTCAGACACAGTATGATTATTGCTCTCCACGGTCCCATCAAACACTCCCGGGGGTCAGACACAGAGCGATTATTCCTCTACACCTTAACATCAAACACACCGTGGGTCAGACACACAGTGATTATTCCTCTACACGGTCCCATCACACACTCCCGGGGTCAGACACAGAGTGATTATTCCTCAACACGGTCCCATCATACACTCCCGGGGTCGGACACAGAGTGATTATTGCTCTACACGCTCCCAACAAACACTCCCGGTGTCAGACACAGTGTGAATCTCCTTCCACACCGTCCCATCACACTCTCCCGGGGTCAGACACAGAGTGAGTCTCCCTCCACACCGTACCATCACAATCTCCCGGTATCATGATCAGAGTGATTATTCCTCTACACGGTCCCATCAAACACTCCCGGTGTCAGACACAGAGTGAATTTATATCCACACCGTCCCATCATACTCTCCCGTGGTCAGACACAGAGTGAATCTCCCTCCACACCGTCCCATCACATACTCCCGTGGTCAGTCACAGAGAGATTATTCCTCTACACGGTCCCATCAAACACTCCCGGGGTCAGACAAAGAGTGAATCTCCCTACACACCGTCCCATCACGCACTCCCGGGGTCAGACACAGAGTGATTATTCCTCTACACGGTCCCATCAAACACTCCCGGGGTCAGACAAAGAGTGAATCTCCCTACACACCGTCCCATCACACACTCCCGTGGTTTGACACAGTATGATTATTCCTCTACACGGTCCCATCAAACACTCCCGGGGTCAGACACAGACTGAATCTCCCTCCACACCGTCCCATCACACACTCCCGTGGTCAGACACAGGGTGATTATTCCTCAACACGGTCCCATCAAACACTACCGGGGTCAGACACAGAGTGATTTTTCCTCTACACTGTCCCATCAAACACTCCCGGGGTCAGACACAGAGTGATTATTCCTCAACACGGTCCCATCAAACACTCCCGGGGTCAGACACAGAGTGATTTTTCCTCTGCACGGTACCATCAAACACTCCCGGGGTCAGACACCGTGTGATTTTTCCTCTACACTGTCCCATCAAACACTCCCGGGGTCAGACACAGAGTGATTATTCCTCAACACGTTCCCATCCAGCACTCCCGGGGTCAGACACAGAGTGATTTTTCCTCTGCACAGTCCCATCAAACACTCCCGGGGTCAGACACAGAGTGATTATTCCTCTACACGGTCCCATCAATCACTCTCGGGGTCAGACACAGAGTGAATTTATATCCACACCGTCCCATCATACTCTCCCGGGGTCAGACACAGAGTGAATCTCCCTCCACACCGTCCCATCACACACTCCCGTGGTCAGACACAGAGTGATTATTCCTCTACACGGTCCCATCAAACACTCCCTGGGTAAGACAAAGAGTGAATCTCCCTACACACCGTCCCATCACACACTCCCGTCGTCAGACACAGTATGATTATTGCTCTCCACGGTCCCATCAAACACTCCCGGGGGTCAGACACAGAGCGGTTATTCCTCTACACCTTAACATCAAACACACCGTGGGTCAGACACACAGTGATTATTCCTCTACACGGTCCCATCACACACTCCCGGGGTCAGACACAGAGTGATTATTCCTCTACACGGTCCCATCATACACTCCCGGGGTCGGACACAGAGTGATTATTACTCTACACGGTCCCAACAAACACTCCCGGTGTCAGACACAGTGTGAATCTCCTTCCACACCATCCCATCACACTCTCCCGGGGTCAGACACAGAGTGATTTTTCCTCTGCACGGTCACATCAAACACTCCCGGGGTCAGACACAGAGTGAGTCTCCCTCCACACCGTCCCATCACAATCTCCCGGTATCATGATCAGAGTGATTATTCCTCTACACGGTCCCATCAAACACTCCCGGGGTCAGACACAGAGTGAATTTATATCCACACCGTCCCATCATACTCTCCCGTGGTCAGACACAGAGTGAATCTCCCTCCACACCGTCCCATCACATACTCCCGTGGTCAGTCACAGAGAGATTATTCCTCTACACGGTCCCATCAAACACTCCCGGGGTCAGACAAAGAGTGAATCTCCCTACACACCGTCCCATCACACACTCCCGTGGTCAGACACAGAGTGATTATTCCTCTACACGGTCCCATCAAACACTCCCGGGGTCAGACAAAGAGTGAATCTCCCTACACACCGTCCCATCACACACTCCCGTGGTTTGACACAGTAAGTTTATTCCTCTACACGGTCCCATCAAACACTCCCGGGGGTCAGACACAGATGGATTATTCCTCTACACGTTGACATCAAACACACCGTGGGTCAGACACACAGTGATTATTCCTCTACAAGGTCCCATCAAACACTCCCGGGGTCAGACACAGAGTGATTTTTCCTCTGCACGGTCCCATCAAACACTCCCGGGGTCAGACACAGAGTGATTTTTCCTCTACACTGTCCCATCAAACACTCCCGGGGTCAGACACAGAGTGATTATTCCTCAACACGGTCCCATCAAACACTCCCGGGGTCAGACACAGAGTGATTTTTCCTCTGCACGGTCCCATCAAACACTCCCGGGGTCAGACACAGAGTGGGTCTCCCTCCACACCGTCCCATCACACTCTCCCGGTATCAGACTCAGAGTGATTATTCCTCTACACGGTCCCATCAATCACTCTCGGGGTCAGAAACAGAGTGAATTTATATCCACACCGTCCCATCATACTCTCCCGGGGTCAGACACAGAGTGAATCTCCCTCCACACCGTCCCATCACACACTCCCGTGGTCAGACACAGAGTGATTATTCCTCTACACGGTCCCATCAAACACTCCCTGGGTCAGACAAAGTGTGAATCTCCCTACACACCGTCCCATCACACACTCCCGTCGTCAGACACAGTATGATTATTGCTCTCCACGGTCCCATCAAACACTCCCGGGGGTCAGACACAGAGCGATTATTCCTCTACACGTTAACATCAAACACACCGTGGGTCAGACACACAGTGATTATTCCTCTACACGGTCCCATCACACACACCCGGGGTCAGACACAGAGAGATTATTCCTCTGCACGGTCCCAACAAACACTCCCGGTGTCAGACACAGTGTGAATCTCCTTCCACACCGTCCCATCACACTCTCCCGGGGTCAGACACAGAGTGATTATTCCTCTACACTGTCCCAACAAACACTCCCGGGGTCAGACACAGAGTGAGTCTCCCTCCACATCGTCCCATCACACAAACCCGGTATCATGCTCAGAGTGATTATTCCTCTACACGGTCCCATCAAACACTCCCGGGGTCAGACACAGAGTGAATTTATATCCACACCGTCCCATCACATACTCCCGTGGTCAGACACAGAGAGATTATTCCTCTACACGGTCCCATCAAACACTCCCGGGGTGAGACAAAGAGTGAATCTCCCTCCACACCGTCCCATCACACACTCCCGTGGTCAGACACAGGGTGATTATTCCTCAACACGGTCCCATCAAACACTCCCGGGGTCAGACACAGAGTGATTTTTCCTCTGCACGGTCCCATCAAACACTCCCGTCGTCAGAGACAGAGTGATTATTCCTCTACACGTTCCCATCAAACACTCCCGGGGGTCAGACACAGATGGATTATTCCTCTACACGTTGACATCAAACACACCGTGGGTCAGACACACAGTGATTATTCCTCTACAAGGTCCCATCAAACACTCCCGGGGTCATACACAGAGTGATTTTTCCTCTGCACGGTCCCATCAAACACTCCCGGGGTCAGACACAGAGTAGGTCTCCCTCCACACCGTCCCATCACACACTCCCGGTATCAGACTCAGAGTGATTATTCCTCTACACGGTCCCATCAATCACTCTCGGGGTCAGAAACAGAGTGAATTTATATCCACACCGTCCCATCATACTCTCCCGGGGTCAGACACAGAGTGAATCTCCCTCCACACCGTCCCATCACACACTCCCGTGGTCAGACACAGAGTGATTATTCCTCTACACGGTCCCATCAAACACTCCCTGGGTCAGACAAAGAGTGAATCTCCCTACACACCGTCCCATCACACACTCCCGTCGTCAGACATAGTATGATTATTGCTCTCCACGGTCCCATCAAACACTCCCGGGGATCAGACACAGAGCGATTATTCCTCTACACGTTAACATCAAACACACCGTGGATCAGACACACAGTGATTATTCCTCTACACGGTCCCATCACACACACCCGGGGTCAGACACAGAGAGATTATTCCTCTGCACGGTCCCAACAAACACTCCCGGTGTCAGACACAGTGTGAATCTCCTTCCACACCGTCCCATCACACTCTCCCGGGGTCAGACACAGAGTGATTATTCCTCTACACTGTCCCAACAAACACTCCCGGGGTCAGACACAGAGTGAGTCTCCCTCCACACCGTCCCATCACACAAACCCGGTATCATGCTCAGAGTGATTATTCCTCTACACGGTCCCATCAAACACTCCCGGGGTCAGACACAGAGTGAATTTATATCCACACCGTCCCATCACATACTCCCCTGGTCAGACACAGAGAGATTATTCCTCTACACGGTCCCATCAAACACTCCCGGGGTCAGACAAAGAGTGAATCTCCCTCCACACCGTCCCATTACACCCTCCCGTGGTCAGACACAGGGTGATTATTCCTCAACACGGTCCCATCAAAAATTCCCGGGGTCAGACACAGAGTGATTTTTCCTCTACACTGTCCCATCAAACACACCCGGGGTCAGACACAGAGTGAATTTATATCCACACCGTCCCATCACACCCTCCCGTGGTCAGACACAGGGTGATTATTCCTCAACACGGTCCCATCAAACATTCCCGGGGTCAGACACAGAGTGATTTTTCCTCTACACTGTCCCAACAAACACTCCCGGGGTCAGACACAGAGTGAGTCTCCCTCCACATCGTCCCATCACACAAACCCGGTATCATGCTCAGAGTGATTATTCCTCTACACGGTCCCATCAAACACTCCCGGGGTCAGACACAGAGTGAATTTATATCCACACCGTCCCATCACATACTCCCGTGGTCAGACACAGAGAGATTATTCCTCTACACGGTCCCATCAAACACTCCCGGGGTGAGACAAAGAGTGAATCTCCCTCCACACCGTCCCATCACACACTCCCGTGGTCAGACACAGGGTGATTATTCCTCAACACGGTCCCATCAAACACTCCCGGGGTCAGACACAGAGTGATTTTTCCTCTGCACGGTCCCATCAAACACTCCCGTCGTCAGAGACAGAGTGATTATTCCTCTACACGGTCCCATCAAACACTCCCGGGGGTCAGACACAGATGGATTATTCCTCTACACGTTGACATCAAACACACCGTGGGTCAGACACACAGTGATTATTCCTCTACAAGGTCCCATCAAACACTCCCGGGGTCATACACAGAGTGATTTTTCCTCTGCACGGTCCCATCAAACACTCCCGGGGTCAGACACAGAGTAGGTCTCCCTCCACACCGTCCCATCACACACTCCCGGTATCAGACTCAGAGTGATTATTCCTCTACACGGTCCCATCAATCACTCTCGGGGTCAGAAACAGAGTGAATTTATATCCACACCGTCCCATCATACTCTCCCGGGGTCAGACACAGAGTGAATCTCCCTCCACACCGTCCCATCACACTCTCCCGGGGTCAGACACAGAGTGATTATTCCTCTACACTGTCCCAACAAACACTCCCGGGGTCAGACACAGAGTGAGTCTCCCTCCACACCGTCCCATCACACAAACCCGGTATCATGCTCAGAGTGATTATTCCTCTACACGGTCCCATCAAACACTCCCGGGGTCAGACACAGAGTGAATTTATATCCACACCGTCCCATCACATACTCCCCTGGTCAGACACAGAGAGATTATTCCTCTACACGGTCCCATCAAACACTCCCGGGGTCAGACAAAGAGTGAATCTCCCTCCACACCGTCCCATCACACCCTCCCGTGGTCAGACACAGGGTGATTATTCCTCAACACGGTCCCATCAAACATTCCCGGGGTCAGACACAGAGTGATTTTTCCTCTACACTGTCCCATCAAACACTCCCGGGGTCAGACACAGAGTGATTATTCCTCAACACGGTCCCATCAAACACTCCCGGCGTCAGACACAGAGTGATTTTTCCTCTGCACGGTCCCATCAAACACTCCCGGGGTCAGACACAGAGTGATTTTTCCTCTACACTGTCCCATCAAACACTCCCGGGGTCAGACACAGAGTGATTATTCCTCTACACGGTCCCATCAATCACTCTCGGGGTCAGACACAGAGTGAATCTCCCTACACACCGTCCCATCACACACTCCCGTCGTCAGACACAGTATGATTATTGCTCGGCACGGTCCCATCAAACACTCCCGGGGGTCAGACACAGAGCGATTATTCCTCTACACGTTAACATCAAACACACCGTGGGTCAGACACACAGTGATTATTCCTCTACACGGTCCCATCACACACTCCCGGGGTCAGACAAAGAGTGATTATTCCTCTACACGGTCCCATCAAACACTCCCGGTGTCAGACACAGTGTGAATCTCCTTCCACACCGTCCCATCACACTCTCCCGGGGTCAGACACAGAGTGATTTTTCCTCTGCACGGTCCCATCAAACACTCCCGGGGTCAGACACAGAGTGAGTCTCCCTCCACACCGTCCCATCACAATCTCCCGGTATCATGATCAGAGTGATTATTCCTCTACACGGTCCAATCAAACACTCCCGGGGTCAGACACAGAGTGAATTTATATCCACACCGTCCCATCATACTCTCCCGTGGACAGACACAGAGTGAATCTCCCTCCACACCGTCCCATCACACACTCCCGTCGTCAGACACAGAGTGATTATTCCTCTACACGGTCCCATCAAACACTCCCAGGGTCAGACAAAGAGTGAATCTCCCTACACACCGTCCCATCACACACTCCCGTGGTTTGACACAGTATGATTATTCCTCTAAACGGTCCCATCAAACACTCACGGGGTCAGACACAGACTGAATCTCCCTCCACACCGTCCCATCACACACTCCCGTGGTCAGAAACAGAGTGATTATTCCTCTACACAGTCCCATCAAACACTCCCGGGGGTCAGACACAGAGCGATTATTCCTCTACACCTTAACATCAAACACACCGTGGGTCAGACACACAGTGATTATTCCTCTACACGGTCCCATCACGCACACCCGGGGTCAGACACAGAGAGTTTATTCCTATACACGGTCCCAACAAACACTCCCGGTGTCAGACACAGTGTGAATCTCCTTCCACACCGTCCCATCACACTCTCCCGGGGTCAGACACAGAGTGATTATTCCTCTACACTGTCCCATCAAACACTCCCGGGGTCAGACACAGAGTGATTTTTCCTCTGCACGGTCCCATCAAACACTCCCGTGGTCAGAGACAGAGTGATTATTCCTCTACACGGTCCCATCAAACACTCCTAGGGGTCAGACACAGATGGATTATTCCTCTACACGTTGACATCAAACACACCGTGGGTCAGACACACAGTGATTATTCCTCTACAAGGTCCCATCAAACACTCCCGGGGTCAGAAACAGAGTGATTTTTCCTCTGCACGGTCCCATCAAACACTCCCGGGGTCAGACACAGAGTGATTTTTCCTCTACACTGTCCCATCAAACACTCCCGGGGTCAGACACAGAGTGATTATTCCTCAACACGGTCCCATCAAACACTCCCGGGGTCAGACACAGAGTGATTTTTCCTCTGCACGGTCCCATCAAACACTCCCGGGGTCAGACACAGAGTGGGTCTCCCTCCACACCGTCCCATCACACACTCCCGGTATCAGACTCATAGTGATTATTCCTCTACACGGTCCCATCAATCACTCTCGGGGTCAGAATCAGAGTGAATTTATATCCACACCGTCACATCATACTCTCCCGGGGTCAGACACAGAGTGAATCTCCCTCCACACCGTCCCATCACACACTCCCGTGGTCAGACACAGAGTGATTATTCCTCTACACGGTCCCATCAAACACTCCCTGGGTCAGACAAAGAGTGAATCTCCCTACAGACCGTCCCATCACACACTCCCGTCGTCTGACACAGTATGATTATTGCTCTCCACGGTCCCATCAAACACTCCCGGGGGTCAGACACAGAGCGATTATTCCACTACACGTTAACATCAAACACACCGTGGGTCAGACACACAGTGATTATTCCTCTACACGGTCCCATCACACACTCCCGGGGTCAGGCACAGAGTAATTATTCCTCTACACGGTCCCATCAAACACTCCCGGGGTCAGACACAGAGTGATTATTCCTCTACACGGTCCCAACAAACAACCCCGGTGTCAGACACAGTGTGAATCTCCTTCCACACCGTCCCATCACACTCTCCCGGGGTCAGACACAGTGTGATTTTTCCTCTGCACGGTCCCATCAAACACTCCCGGGGTCAGACACAGAGTGAGTCTCCCTCCACACCGTCCCATCACAATCTCCCGGTATCATGATCAGAGTGATTATTCCTCTACACGGTCCCATCAAACACTCCCGGGGTCCGACACAGAGTGAATTTATATCCACACCGTCACATCATACTCTCCCGTGGTCAGACACAGAGTGAATCTCCCTCCACACCGTCCCATTACACACTCCCGTCGTCAGACAGAGTGATTATTCCTCTACACGGTCCCATCAAACACTCCCGGGGTCAGACAAAGAGTGAATCTCCCTACACACCGTCCCATCAAACACTCCCGTGGTTTGACACAGTATCATTATTCCTCTCCACGGTCCCATCAAACACTCCCGGGGTCAGACACAGACTGAATCTCCCTCCACACCGTCCCATCACACACTCCCGTGGTCAGAAACAGAGTGATTATTCCTCTACACGGTCCCATCAAACACTCCCGGGGGTCAGACACAGAGCGATTATTCCTCTACACCTTAACATCAAACACACCGTGGGTCAGACACACAGTGATTATTCCTCTACACGGTCCCATCACACACTCCCGGGGTCAGACACAGAGTGATTATTCCTCTACACGGTCCCATCAAACACTCCCGGGGTCAGACACAGTGTGAATCTCCTTCCTCACCGTCCCATCACACTCTCCCGGGGTCAGATACAGAGTGATTTTTCCTCTGCACGGTCCCATCATACACTCCCGGGGTCAGACACAGAGTGAGTCTCCCTCCACACCGTCCCATCACAATCTCCCGGTATCATGATCAGAGTGATTATTCCTCTACACGGTCCCATCAAACACTCCCGGGGTCAGACACAGAGTGAATTTATATCCACACCGTCCCATCATACTCTCCCGTGCTCAGACACAGAGTGCATCTCCCTCCACACCGTCCCATCACACACTCCCGTCGTCAGACACAGAGTGATTATTCCTCTACACGGTCCCATCAAACACTCCCGGGGTCAGACAAAGAGCGATTATTCCTCTACATGTTAACATCATACACACCGTGGGTCAGACACACAGTGATTATTCCTCTACACGGTCCCATCACACACACCCCGGGTCAGACACAGAGTGATTATTCCTCTACACGGTCCCAACAAACACTCCCGGTGTCAGAAACAGAGTGAATTTATATCCACACCGTCCCATCATACACTCCCGGGGGTCAGACAGAGAGTGAATCTCCCTCCACACCGTCCCATCATACACTCCCGGGGTCAGACACAGTGTGAATCTCCTTCCACACCGTCCCATCACACTCTCCCTGGGTCAGACACAGAGTGATTATTCCTCTACACAGTCCCAACAAACACTCCCGGGGTCAGACACATAGTGATTATTCCTCTACACGGTCCCATCACACATCCCGGGGTCAGACACAGAGTGAATTTATATCCACACCGTCCCATCATACACTCCCGGGGGTCAGACAGAGAGTGAATCTCCCTCCACACCGTCCCATCACACACTCCCGTTGTCAGAGACAGAGTGATTATTCCTCTACACGGTCCCATCACACACTCCCGGGGGTCAGACACAGAGCGATTATTCCTCTACATGTTAACATCATACACACCGTGGGTCAGACACACAGTGATTATTCCTCTACACGGTCCCATCACACACACCCGGGGTCAGACACAGAGAGATTATTCCTCTGCACGGTCCCAACAAACACTCCCGGTGTCAGACACAGTGTGAATCTCCTTCCACACCGTCCCATCACACTCTCCCGGGGTCAGACACAGAGTGATTATTCCTCTACACTGTCCCAACAAACTCTCCCGGGGTCAGACACAGAGTGAGTCTCCCTCCACACCGTCCCATCACACAAACCCGGTATCATGCTCAGAGTGATTATTCCTCTACACGGTCCCATCAAACACTCCCGGGGTCAGACAGAGAGTGAATTTATATCCACACCGTCCCATCATACTCTCCCGTGGTCAGACACAGAGTGAATCTCCCTCCACACCGTCCCATCACATAATCCCGTGGCCAGACACAGAGAGATTATTCCTCTACACGGTCCCATCAAACACTCCCGGGGTCAGACAAAGAGTGAATCTCCCTCCACACCGTCCCATCACACACTCCCGTGGTCAGAGACAGAGTGATTATTCCTCTATACGGTCCCATCAAACACTGCCGGGGGTCAGACACAGATGGATTATTCCTCTACACGTTGAGATCAAACACACCGTGGGTCAGACACACAGTGATTATTCCTCTACACGGTCCCATCAAACACTCCCGAGGTCAGACACAGAGTGAATCTCCCTCCACGCCGTCCCATCACACATTTCCGGGGTCAGACACAGAGGGATTATTACTCTACACGGTCCCATCAAACACTCCCGGGGTCAGACACAGAGTGATTATTCCTCTACACGGTCCCAACAAACACTCCCGGTGTCAGACACAGTGTGAATCTCCTTCCACACCGTCCCATCACACTCTCCCGGGGTCAGACACAGAGTGATTATTCCTCTACACTGTCCCAACAAACACTCCCGGGATCAGACACAGAGTGATTTTTCCTCTGCACGGTCCCATCAAACACTCCCGGGGTCAGACACAGAGTGAGTCTCCCTCCACACCGTCCCATCACAATCTCCCGGTATCATGATCAGAGTGATTATTCCTCTACACGGTCCCATCAAACACTCCCGGGGTCAGACACAGAGTGAATTTATATCCACACCGTCCCTTCATACTCTCCCGTGGTCAGACACAGAGTGAATCTCCCTCCACACCGTCCCATCACACACTCCCGTCGTCAGACACAGAGTGATTATTCCTCTACACGGTCCCATCAAACACTCCCGGGGTCAGACAAAGAGTGAATCTCCCTACACACCGTCCCATCACACACTCCCGTGGTTTGACACAGTATGATTATTCCTCTCCACGGTCCCATCAAACACTCCCGGGGTCAGACACAGACTGAATCTCCCTCCACACCGTCCCATCACACACTCCCGTGGTCAGAGACAGAGTGATTATTCCTCTACACGGTCCCATCAAACACTCCCGGGGGTCAGACACAGAGCGATTATTCCTCTACATGTTAACATCATACACACCGTGGGTCAGACACACAGTGATTATTCCTCTACACGGTCCCATCACACACACCCCGGGTCAGACACAGAGTGATTATTCCTCTACGCAGTCCCAACAAACACTCCCGGGGTCAGACACACAGTGATTATTCCTCTACACGGTCCCATCACACACTCCCGGGGTCAGACACAGAGTGAATTTATATCCACACCGTCCCATCACACACTCCCGTGGTCAGAGACAGAGTGATTATTCCTCTACACGGTCCCATCAAACACTCCCGGGGGTCAGACACAGAGCGATTATTCCTCTACATGTTAACATCATACACACCGTGGGTCAGACACACAGTGACCCACTGTGTAGAGGAATAATCACTCTGTCTCTGACCCCGGGAGTGTTTGATGGGACCGTGGAGAGGAATAATCATACTGTGTCAAACCACGGGAGTGTGTGATGGGACGGTGTGTAGGGAGATTCACTCTTTGTCTGACCCCGGGAGTGTCTGATGGGACCGTGTAGAGGAATAATCACTCCCAACAAACACTCTCGGTGTCAGACACAGTGTGAATCTCCTTCCACACCGTCCAATCACACTCTCCCTGGGTCAGACACAGAGTGATTATTCCTCTACACAGTCCCAACAAACACTCCCGGGGTCAGACACAGAGTGATTATTCCTCTACACGGTCCCATCACACACTCCCGGGGTCAGACACAGAGTGAATTTATATCCACACCGTCCCATCATACACTCCCGGGGGTCAGACACAGAGTGAATCTCCCTCCACACCGTCCCATCACACACTCCCGTGGTCAGACAGAGAGTGATTATTCCTCTACACGGTCCCATCAAACACTCCCTGGGTCAGACAAAGAGTGAATCTCCCTACACACCGTCCCATCACACACTCCGTTCGTCAGACACAGTATGTTTATTCCTCTCCACGGTCCCATCAAACACTCCCGGGGGTCAGACACAGAGTGATTATTCCTCTACACGGTCCCATCACACACTCCCGGGGTCAGACACAGAGTGAATTTATATCCACACCGTCCCATCATACACTCCCGGGGGTCAGACACAGAGTGAATCTCCCTCCACACCGTCCCATCACACACTCCCGTGGTCAGACAGAGAGTGATTATTCCTCTACACGATCCCATCAAACACTCCCGGGGTCAGACACAGAGTGAATTTATATCCACACCGTCCCATCATACGCTCCCGTGGTCAGACACAGAGTGAATCTCCCTCCACACCGTCCCATCACAGACTCCCGTGGTCAGACACAGAGAGATTATTCCTCTACACGGTCCCATCAAACACTCCCAGGGTCAGACAAAGAGTAATCTCCCTCCACACCGTCCCATCACACACTCCCGTGGTCAGACACAGAGTGATTATTCCTCTACACGGTCCCATCAAACACTCCCGGGGTCAGACACAGAGTGAATTTATATCCACACCGTCTCATCATACACTCCCGTGGTCAGACACAGAGTGAATCTCCCTCCACACGGTCCCATCACAACCCCCGTCGTCAGACACAGAGTGATTATTCCTCTACACGGTCCCATCAAACACTCCCGGGGTCAGACAATGAGTGAATCTCCCTAAACACCGTCCCATCACACACTCCCGTGTTCAGACACAGTATGATTATTCCTCTCCACGGTCCCATCAAACACTCCCGGGGTCAGACACAGACTGAATCTCCCTCCACACCGTCCCATCACACACTCCCGTGGTCAGAGACAGAGTGATTATTCCTCTACACGGTCCCATCAAACACTCCCGGGGGTCAGACACAGAGCGATTATTCCTCTACACGTTAACATCAAACACACCGTGGGTCAGACACAGAGTGATTATTCCTCTATACGGTCCCATCAAACACTCCCGAGGTCAGACACAGAGTGAATCTCCCTCCACGCCGTCCCATCACACACTCCCGGGGTCAGACACAGAGTGATTATTACTCTACACGGTCCCATCAAACACTCCCGGGTTCAGACACAGAGTGATTATTCCTCTACACGGTCCCAACAAACACTCCCGTTGTAAGACACAGTGTGAATCTCCTTCCACACCGTCCCATCACACTCTCCCGGGGTCAGACACAGAGTGAATTTATATCCACACCGTCCCATCATACACTCCCGTGGTCAGACACAGAGTGAATCTCCCTCCACACCGTCCCATCACACACTCCCGTCGTCAGACAGAGTGATTATTCCTCTACACGGTCCCATCAAACACTCCCGGGGTCAGACAAAGAGTGAATCTCCCTACACACCGTCCCATCACACACTCCCGTGTTCAGACACAGTATGATTATTCCTCTCCACGGTCCCATGAAACACTCTCGGGGTCAGACACAGACTGATTCTCCCTCCACACCGTCCCATCACACACTCCCGTGGTCAGAGACAGAGTGATTATTCCTCTACACGGTCCCATCAAACACTCCCGGCGGTCAGACACAGAGCGATTATTCCTCTACACGTTAACATCAAACACACCGTGGGTCAGACACACAGTGATTATTCCTCAACACGGTCCCATCAAACACTCCAGGGGTCAGACACAGAGTGAATCTCCCTCCACGCCGTCCCATCACACACTCCCGAGGTCAGACACAAGGTGATTATTCCTCTACACGGTCCCATCACACACTCCCGTGCTCAGACACAGAGTGATTATTCCTCTACACGGTCCCATCAAACACTCCCGTTGTCAGACAGAGAGTGATTATTCCTCTACACGATCCCATAAAACACTCCCGGGGTCAGACACAGAGAGAATATTCCTCTACACGGTACCATCAAACACTCCCGGGGTCAGACACAGAGTGAATTTATATCCACACCGTCCCATCATACTCTCCCGTGGTCAGGCACAGAGTGAATCTCCCTCCACACCGTCCCATCTCACACTCCCGTGGTCAGAAACAGAATGATTATTCCTCTACACGGTCCCATCAAACACTCCCGGGGGTCAGACACAGAGCGATTATTCCTCTACACGTTAACATCAAACACACCGTGGGTCAGGCACACACTGATTATTCCTCTACACGTTCCCATCACACACTCCCGGGGTCAGACACAGAGTGATTATTCCTCTACACGGTCCCATCAAACTCTCCCGGGGTCAGACACAGAGTGATTATTCCTCTACACTGTCCCAACAAACACTCCCGGGGTCAGACACAGAGTGATTATTCCTCTACACGGTCCCATCAAACACTCCCGGGGTCAGACACAGAGTGAATTTATATCCACACCGTCCCATCATACACTCCGGGGGTCAGACACACAGTGATTATTCCTCTACACGATCCCATCAAACACTCCGGGGTCAGACACAGAGTGATTATTCCTCTACACGGTCCCATCAAACACTCCCGGGGTCAGACACAGAGTGATTTTTCCTCTACACAATCCCATCAAACACACCCGGGGTCAGACACAGAGTGATTATTCCTCAACACGGTCCCATCAAACACTCCCGGGGTCAGACACAGAGTGATTTTTCCTCTACACGGTCCCATCAAACACTCCCGGGGTCAGACACAGATTGGGTCTCCCTCCACACCGTCCCATCACACACTCCCGGTATCAGACTCAGAGTGATTATACCTCTACACGGTCCCATCAAACACTCCCGTGGTCAGACACAGTGTGAATTTATATCCACACCGTCCCATCATACTCTCCCGGGGTCAGACACAGAGTGAATCTCCATCCACACCGTCCCATCACACACTCCCGTGGTCAGACACAGAGTGATTATTCCTTAACACGGTCCCATCAAACACTCCCGGGGGTCAGACACAGAGCGATTATTCCTCTACACGTTAACATCAAACACACCGTGGGTCAGACACACAGTGATTATTCCTCAACACGGTCCCATCAAACACTCCAGGGGTCAGACACAGAGTGAATCTCCCTCCACGCCGTCCCATCACACACTCCCGAGGTCAGACACAAGGTGATTATTCCTCTACACGGTCCCATCACACACTCCCGTGCTCAGACACAGAGTGATTATTCCTCTACACGGTCCCATCAAACACTCCCGTTGTCAGACAGAGAGTGATTATTCCTCTACACGATCCCATAAAACACTCCCGGGGTCAGACACAGAGAGAATATTCCTCTACACGGTACCATCAAACACTCCCGGGGTCAGACACAGAGTGAATTTATATCCACACCGTCCCATCATACTCTCCCGTGGTCAGGCACAGAGTGAATCTCCCTCCACACCGTCCCATCTCACACTCCCGTGGTCAGAAACAGAATGATTATTCCTCTACACGGTCCCATCAAACACTCCCGGGGGTCAGACACAGAGCGATTATTCCTCTACACGTTAACATCAAACACACCGTGGGTCAGGCACACACTGATTATTCCTCTACACGTTCCCATCACACACTCCCGGGGTCAGACACAGAGTGATTATTCCTCTACACGGTCCCATCAAACTCTCCCGGGGTCAGACACAGAGTGATTATTCCTCTACACTGTCCCAACAAACACTCCCGGGGTCAGACACAGAGTGATTATTCCTCTACACGGTCCCATCAAACACTCCCGGGGTCAGACACAGAGTGAATTTATATCCACACCGTCCCATCATACACTCCGGGGGTCAGACACACAGTGATTATTCCTCTACACGATCCCATCAAACACTCCGGGGTCAGACACAGAGTGATTATTCCTCTACACGGTCCCATCAAACACTCCCGGGGTCAGACACAGAGTGATTTTTCCTCTACACAATCCCATCAAACACACCCGGGGTCAGACACAGAGTGATTATTCCTCAACACGGTCCCATCAAACACTCCCGGGGTCAGACACAGAGTGATTTTTCCTCTACACGGTCCCATCAAACACTCCCGGGGTCAGACACAGATTGGGTCTCCCTCCACACCGTCCCATCACACACTCCCGGTATCAGACTCAGAGTGATTATACCTCTACACGGTCCCATCAAACACTCCCGTGGTCAGACACAGTGTGAATTTATATCCACACCGTCCCATCATACTCTCCCGGGGTCAGACACAGAGTGAATCTCCATCCACACCGTCCCATCACACACTCCCGTGGTCAGACACAGAGTGATTATTCCTTAACACGGTCCCATCAAACACTCCCGGGGGTCAGACACAGAGCGATTATTCCTCTACACGTTAACATCAAACACACCGTGGATCAGACACACAGTGATTATTCCTCTACACGGTCCCATCACACTCTCCCGGGGTCAGAAACAGAGTGATTATTCCTCTACACGGTCCCATCAAACACTCCCGGGGTCAGAAACAGAGTGATTATTCCTCTACACGGTCCCATCAAACACTCCCGGGGTCAGACACAGAGTGATTATTCCTCTACACGGTCCCAACAAACACTCCCGGTGTCAGACACAGCGTGAATCTCCTTCCACACAGTCCCATCACACTCTCCCGGGGTCAGACACAGAGTGATTATTCCTCTACACTGTCCCAACAAACACTCCCGGGGTCAGACACAGAGGGATTTTTCCTCTGCACGGACCCATCAAACACTCCCGGGGTCAGACACAGAGTGAATTTATATCCACACCGTTCCATCATATTCTCCCGTGGTCAGACACAGAGTGAATCTCCCTCCACACCGTCCCATCACACACTCCCGTGGTCAGACACAGTATGATTATTCCTCTACACTGTCCCAACAAACACTCCCGGGGTCAGACACAGAGTGATTATTCCTCTACACGGTCCCATCAAACACTCCCGGGGTCAGACACAGAGTGAATTTATATCCACTCCGTCCCATCATACACTCCCGGGGTCAGACACAGAGTGATTATTCCTCTACACTGTACCATCAAACACTCCGTGTGTCTGACACACAGTGATTATTCCTCTACACGGTCCCATCAAACACTCCCGGGGTCAGACACAGAGTGATCATTCCTCAACGCGGTCCCATCAAACACTCCCGGGGTCAGACACAGAGTGAATTTATATCCACACCGTCCCTTCATACGCTCCCGGGGTCAGACACAGGGTGATTATTCCTCTACAATGTACCATCAAACACTCCGTGGGTCAGACACAGAGTGATTATTCCTCTACACGATCCCATCAAACACTCCCGGGGTCAGACAAAGAGTAATCTCCCTCCACACCGTCCCATCACACACTCCCGTGGTCAGAGACAGAGTGATTATTCCTCTACACGGTCCCATCAAACACTCCCGGGGTCAGACACAGAGTGAATTTATATCCACACCGTCTCATCATACACTCCCGTGGTCAGACACAGAGTGAATCTCCCTCCACACGGTCCCATCACAACTCCCGTCGTCAGACACAGAGTGATTATTCCTCTACACGGTCCCATCAAACACTCCCGGGGTCAGACAATGAGTGAATCTCCCTACACACCGTCCCATCACACACTCCCGTGTTCAGACACAGTATGATTATTCCTCTCCACGGTCCCATCAAACACTCCCGGGGTCAGACACAGACTGAATCTCCCTCCACACCGTCCCATCGCACACTCCCGTGGTCAGAGACAGAGTGATTATTCCTCTACACGGTCCCATCAAACACTCCCGGGGGTCAGACACAGAGCGATTATTCCTCTACACGTTAACATCAAACACACCGTGGGTCAGACACAGAGTGATTATTCCTCTACACGGTCCCATCAAACACTCCCGAGGTCAGACACAGAGTGAATCTCCCTCCACGCCGTCCCATCACACACTCCCGGGGTCAGACACAGAGTGATTATTACTCTACACGGTCCCATCAAACACTCCCGGGGTCAGACACAGAGTGATTATTCCTCTACACGGTCCCAACAAACACTCCCGGTGTAAGACACAGTGTGAATCTCCTTCCACACCGTCCCATCACACTCTCCCGGGGTCAGACACAGAGTGAATTTATATCCACACCGTCCCATCATACACTCCCGTGGTCAGACACAGAGTGAATCTCCCTCCACACCGTCCCATCACACACTCCCGTCGTCAGACACAGAGTGATTATTCCTCTACACGGTCCCATCAAACACTCCCGGGGTCAGACAAAGAGTGAATCTCCCTACACACCGTCCCATCACACACTCCCGTGTTCAGACACAGTATGATTATTCCTCTCCACGGTCCCATGAAACACTCTCGGGGTCAGACACAGACTGATTCTCCCTCCACACCGTCCCATCACACACTCCCGTGGTCAGAGACAGATTGATTATTCCTCTACACGGTCCCATCAAACACTCCCGGGGGTCAGACACAGAGCGATTATTCCTCTACACGTTAACATCAAACACACCGTGGGTCAGACACACAGTGATTATTCCTCAACACGGTCCCATCAAACACTCCAGGGGTCAGACACAGAGTGAATCTCCCTCCACGCCGTCCCATCACACACTCCCGAGGTCAGACACAAGGTGATTATTCCTCTACACGGTCCCATCACACACTCCCGTGCTCAGACACAGAGTGATTATTCCTCTACACGGTCCCATCAAACACTCCCGTTGTCAGACAGAGAGTGATTATTCCTCTACACGATCCCATAAAACACTCCCGGGGTCAGACACAGAGTGAATATTCCTCTACACGGTCCCATCAAACACTCCCGGGGTCAGACACAGAGTGAATTTATATCCACACCGTCCCATCATACTCTCCCGTGGTCAGGCACAGAGTGAATCTCCCTCCACACCGTCCCATCACACACTCCCGTGGTCAGAAACAGAATGATTATTCCTCTACACGGTCCCATCAAACACTCCCGGGGGTCAGACACAGAGCGATTATTCCTCTACACGTTAACATCAAACACACCGTGGGTCAGGCACACACTGATTATTCCTCTACACGGTCCCATCACACACTCCCGGGGTCAGACACAGAGTGATTATTCCTCTACACGGTCCCATCAAACACTCCCGGGGTCAGACACAGAGTGATTATTCCTCTACACTGTCCCAACAAACACTCCCGGGGTCAGACACAGAGTGATTATTCCTCTACACGGTCCCATCAAACACTCCCGGGGTCAGACACAGAGTGAATTTATATCCACACCGTCCCATCATACACTCCGGGGGTCAGACACACAGTGATTATTCCTCTACACGATCCCATCAAACACTCCCGGGGTCAGACACAGAGTGATTATTCCTCTACACGGTCCCATCAAACACTCCCGGGGTCAGACACAGAGTGATTTTTCCTCTACACGGTCCCATCAAACACTCCTGGGGTCAGACACAGAGTGATTATTCCTCAACACGGTCCCATCAAACACTCCCGGGGTCAGACACAGAGTGATTTTTCCTCTACACGGTCCCATCAAACACTCCCGGGGTCAGACACAGATTGGGTCTCCCTCCACACCGTCCCATCACACACTCCCGGTATCAGACTCAGAGTGATTATACCTCTACACGGTCCCATCAAACACTCCCGTGGTCAGACACAGTGTGAATTTATATCCACACCGTCCCATCATACTCTCCCGGGGTCAGACACAGAGTGAATCTCCATCCACACCGTCCCATCACACACTCCCGTGGTCAGACACAGAGTGATTATTCCTCTACACGGTCCCATCAAACACTCCCGGGGGTCAGACACAGAGCGATTATTCCTCTACACGTTAACATCAAACACACCGTGGATCAGACACACAGTGATTATTCCTCTACACGGTCCCATCACACTCTCCCGGGGTCAGAAACAGAGTGATTATTCCTCTACACGGTCCCATCAAACACTCCCGGGGTCAGAAACAGAGTGATTATTCCTCTACACGGTCCCATCAAACACTCCCGGGGTCAGACACAGAGTGATTATTCCTCTACACGGTCCCAACAAACACTCCCGGTGTCAGACACAGCGTGAATCTCCTTCCACACAGTCCCATCACACTCTCCCGGTATCAGACTCAGAGTGATTATACCTCTACACGGTCCCATCAAACACTCCCGTGGTCAGACACAGTGTGAATTTATATCCACACCGTCCCATCATACTCTCCCGGGGTCAGACACAGAGTGAATCTCCATCCACACCGTCCCATCACACACTCCCGTGGTCAGACACAGAGTGATTATTCCTCTACACGGTCCCATCAAACACTCCCGGGGGTCAGACACAGAGCGATTATTCCTCTACACGTTAACATCAAACACACCGTGGGTCAGACACACAGTGATTATTCCTCTACACGGTCCCATCACACACTCCCGTCGTCAGACACAGTATGATTATTCCTCTCCACGGTCCCATCAAACACTCCCGGGGTTCAGACACAGAGCGATTATTCCTCTACACGGTCCCATCACACACTCCCGGGGTCAGACACAGAGCGATTATTCCTCTACACGGTCCCATCAAACACTCCCGCGGTCAGACACAGAGTGATTATTCCTCTACACGGTCCCAACAAACACTCCCGGGGTCAGACACAGAGTGAGTCTCCCTCCACACCGTCCCATCACAATCTCCCTGGGTCAGACACAGAGTGATTATTCCTCTACACAGTCCCAACAAACACTCCCGGGGTCAGACACATAGTGATTATTCCTCTACACGGTCCCATCACACACTCTCGGTGTCAGACACAGAGTGAATTTATATCCACACCGTCCCATCATACACTCCCGGGGGTCAGACACAGAGTGAATCTCCCTCCACACCGTCCCATCACACACTCCCGTGGTCAGACACAGAGTGATTATTCCTCTCCACGGTCCCATCATACGCTCCCGGGGTCAGACACAGGGTGATTATTCCTCTACAAAGTACCATCAAACACTCCGTGGGTCAGACACAGAGTGATTATTCCTCTACACGGTCCCATCAAACACTCCCGGGGTCAGACACAGAGTCATTATTCCTCTACACGATCCCATCACACACTCCCGGGGTCAGACACAGAGTGATTATTCCTCTACACGATCCCATCAAACACTCCCGGGGTCAGACACAGAGTGATTATTCCTCTACACGGTCCCAACAATCACTCCCGGGGTCAGACACAGAGTGATTTTTCCTCTACACGGTCCCATCAAACACTCCCGGGGTCAGACACAGAGTGATTATTCCTCAACACGGTCCCATCAAACACTCCCGGGGTCAGACACAGAGTGATTTTTCCACTGCACGGTCCCATCAATCACTCCCGGGGTCAGACACAGAGTGGGTCTCCCTCCGAACCGTCCCATCACACACTCCCGGTATCAGACTCAGAGTGATTATTCCTCTACACGGTCCCATCAATCACTCTCGGGGTCAGACACAGAGTGAATTTATATCCACAGCGTCCCATCATACTCTCCCGGGGTCAGACACAGAGTGAATCTCCCTCCACACCGTCCCATCACACACTCCCGTGGTCAGACACAAAGTGATTATTCCTCTACACGGTCCCATCAAACACTCCCTGAGTCAGACAAAGAGTGAATCTCCCTACACACCGTCCCATCACACACTCCCGTCGTCAGACACAGTATGATTATTCCTCTCCACGGTCCCATCAAACACTCCCGGGGTTCAGACACAGAGCGATTATTCCTCTACACGTTAACATCAAACACACCGTGGGTCAGACACACAGTGATTATTCCTCTACACGGTCCCATCACACACTCCCGGGGTCAGACACAGAGCGATTATTCCTCTACACGGTCCCATCAAACACTCCCGGGGTCAGACACAGAGTGATTATTCCTCTACACGGTCCCAACAAACACTCCCGGTGTCAGACACAGTGTGAATCTCCTTCCACACCGTCCCATCACAGTCTCCCGGGGTCAGACACAGAGTGATTATTCCACTACACTGTCCCAACAAACACTCCCGGGATCAGACACAGAGTGATTTTTCCTCTGCACGGTCCCATCAAACGCTCCCGGGGTCAGACACAGAGTGAGTCTCCCTCCACACCGTCCCATCACAATCTCCCGGTATCATGATCAGAGTGATTATTCCTCTACACCGTCCCATCATACTCTCCCGTGGTCAGACACAGAGTGAATCTCCCTCCACACCGTCCCATCACACACTCCCGGGGTCAGACAAAGAGTGAATCTCCCTACACACCGTCCCATCACACACTCCCGTGGTCAGAGACAGAGTGATTATTCCTCTACACGGTCCCATCAAACACTCCCGGGGTCAGACACAGAGTGATTTTTCCACTGCACGGTCCCATCAATCACTCCCGGGGTCAGACTCAGAGTGATTATTCCTCTACACGGTCCCATCAATCACTCTCGGGGTCAGACACAGAGTGAATTTATATCCACACCGTCCCATCATACTCTCCCGGGGTCAGACACAGAGTGAATCTCCCTCCACACCGTCCCATCACACACTCCCGTGGTCAGACACAGAGTGATTATTCCTCAACACGGTCCCATCAAACACTCCCGGGGTCAGACACAGAGTGATTTTTCCACTGCACGGTCCCATCAATCACTCCCGGGGTCAGACGCAGAGTGGGTCTCCCTCCACACCGTCCCATCACACACTCCCGGTATCAGACTCAGAGTGATTATTCCTCTACACGGTCCCATCAAACACTCCCTGGGTCAGACAAAGAGTGAATCTCCCTACACACCGTCCCATCACACACTCCCGTCGTCAGACACAGTATGATTATTCCTCTCCACGGTCCCATCAAACCTCCCGGGGTTCAGACACAGAGCGATTATTCCTCTACACGTTAACATCAAACACACCGTGGGTCAGACACACAGAGATTATTCCTCTACACGGTCCCATCACACACTCCCGGGGTCAGACACAGAGCGATTATTCCTCTACACGGTCCCATCAAACACTCCCGGGGTCAGACACAGAGTGATTATTCCTCTACACGGTCCGAACAAACACTCCCGGGGTCAGACACAGAGTGAGTCTCCCTCCACACCGTCCCATCACAATCTCCCGGGGTCAGACACAGGGTGATTATTCCTCTACAAAGTACCATCAAACACTCCCGGGGTCAGACACAGTGTCATTATTCCTCTACACGATCCCATCACACACTCCCGGGGTCAGACACAGAGTGATTATTCCTCTACACGAACCCATCAAACACTCCCGGGGTCAGACACAGAGTGATTATTCCTCTACACGGTCCCAACAATCACTCCCGGTGTCAGACACAGAGTGATTTTTCCTCTACACGGTCCCATCAAACACTCCCGGGGTCAGACACAGAGTGATTATTCCTCAACACGGTCCCATCAAACACTCCCGGGGTCAGACACAGAGTGATTTTTCCACTGCACGGTGCCATCAATCACTCCCGGGGTCAGACACAGAGTGGGTATCCCTCCAAACCGTCCCATCACACACTCCCGGTATCAGACTCAGAGTGATTATTCCTCTACACGGTCCCATCAATCACTCTCGGGGTCAGACACAGAGTGAATTTATATCCACACCGTCCCATCATACTCTCCCGGGGTCAGACACAGAGTGAATCTCCCTCCACACCGTCCCATCACACACTCCCGTGGTCAGACACAAAGTGATTATTCCTCTACACGGTCCCATCAAACACTCCCTGAGTCAGACAAAGAGTGAATCTCCCTACACACCGTCCCATCACACACTCCCGTCGTCAGACACAGTATGATTATTCCTCTCCACGGTCCCATCAAACACTCCCGGGGTTCAGACACAGAGCGATTATTCCTCTACACGTTAACATCAAACACACCGTGGGTCAGACACACAGTGATTATTCCTCTACACGGTCCCATCACACACTCCCGGGGTCAGACACAGAGCGATTATTCCTCTACACGGTCCCATCAAACACTCCCGGGGTCAGACACAGAGTGATTATTCCTCTACACGGTCCCAACATACACTCCCGGTGTCAGACACAGTGTGAATCTCCTTCCACACCGTCCCATCACACTCTCCCGGGGTCAGACACAGAGTGATTATTCCTCTGCACGGTCCCATCAAACACTCCCGGGGTCAGACACAGAGTGAATTTATATCCACACCGTCCCATCATACTCTCCCGTGGTCAGACACAGAGTGAATCTCCCTCCACACCGTCCCATCACACACTCCCGTCGTCAGACACAGAGTGATTATTCCTCTACACGGTCCCATCAAACACTCCCGGGGTCAGACAAAGAGTGAATCTCCCTACACATCGTCCCATCACACACTCCCGTGGTCAGAGACAGAGTGATTATTCCTCTACACGGTCCCATCAAACACTCCCGGGCGTCAGACACAGAGCGATTATTCCTCTACATGTTAACATCATACACACCGTGGGTCAGACACACTGTGATTATTCCTCTACACGGTCCGATCACACACGCCCCGGGTCAGACACAGAGTGATTATTCCTCTACACGGTCCCAACAAACACTCCCGGTGTCAGAGACAGTGTGAATCTCCTTCCACACCGTCCCATCACACTCTCCCTGGGTCAGACACAGAGTGATTATTCCTCTACACAGTCCCAACAAACACTCCCGGGGTCAGACACATAGTGATTATTCCTCTACACGGTCCCATCACACATCCCGGGGTCAGACACAGAGTGAATTTATATCCACACCGTCCCATCATACACTCCCGGGGGTCAGACACAGAGTGAATCTCCCTCCACACCGTCCCATCACACACTCCCGTGGTCAGACACAGAGTGATTATTCCTCTACACGGTCCCATCAAACACTCCCTGGGTCAGACAAAGAGTGAATCTCCCTACACACCGTCCCATCACACACTCCCGTCGTTAGACACAGTATGTTTATACCTCTCCACGGTCCCATCATACGCTCCCGGGGTCAGACACAGGGTGATTATTCCTCTACAATGTACCATCAAACACTCCGTGGGTCAGACACAGAGTGATTATTCCTCTACACGATCCCATCAAACACTCCCGGGGTCAGAAACAGAGTGATTATTCCTCTACACGGTCCCATCAAACACTCCCGGGGTCAGACACAGAGTGATTATTCCTCTACACGGTCCCATCAAACACTCCCTGGGTCAGACAAAGAGTGAATCTCCCTACACACCGTCCCATCACACACTCCCTTCGTTAGACACAGTATGTTTATACCTCTCCACGGTCCCATCATACGCTCCCGGTGTCAGACACAGTGTGAATCTCCTTCCACACCGTCCCATCACACTCTCCCGGGGTCAGACACAGAGTGATTATTCCTCTGCAGGGTCCCATCAAACACTCCCGGGGTCAGACACAGAGTGAGTCTCCCTCCACACCGTCCCATCACAATCTCCCGGTATCATGATCAGAGTGAATATTCCTCTACACGGTCCCATCAAACACTCCCGGGGTCAGACACAGAGTGAATTTATATCCACACCGTCCCATCATACTCTCCCGTGGTCAGACACAGAGTGCATCTCCCTACACACCGTCCCATCACACACTCCCGTCGTCAGACACAGAGTGATTATTCCTCTACACGGTCCCATCAAACACTCCCGGGGTCAGACAAAGATTGAATCTCCCTACACACCGTCCCATCACACACTCCCGTGGTCAGAGACAGAGTGATTATTCCTCTACACGATCCCATCAAACACTCCCGGGGTCAGAAACAGAGTGATTATTCCTCTACACGGTCCCATCAAACACTCCCGGGGTCAGACACAGAGTGATTATTCCTCTGCACGGTCCCATCAAACACTCCCTGGGTCAGACAAAGAGTGAATCTCCCTACACACCGTCCCATCACACACTCCCTTCGTTAGACACAGTATGTTTATACCTCTCCACGGTCCCATCATACGCTCCCGGTGTCAGACACAGTGTGAATCTCCTTCCACACCGTCCCATCACACTCTCCCGGGGTCAGACACAGAGTGATTATTCCTCTGCAGGGTCCCATCAAACACTCCCGGGGTCAGACACAGAGTGAGTCTCCCTCCACACCGTCCCATCACAATCTCCCGGTATCATGATCAGAGTGAATATTCCTCTACACGGTCCCATCAAACACTCCCGGGGTCAGACACAGAGTGAATTTATATCCACACCGTCCCATCATACTCTCCCGTGGTCAGACACAGAGTGCATCTCCCTACACACCGTCCCATCACACACTCCCGTCGTCAGACACAGAGTGATTATTCCTCTACACGGTCCCATCAAACACTCCCGGGGTCAGACAAAGATTGAATCTCCCTACACACCGTCCCATCACACACTCCCGTGGTCAGAGACAGAGTGATTATTCCTCTACACGGTCCCATCAAACACTCCCGGGGGTCAGACACAGAGCGATTATTCCTCTACATGTTAACATCATACACACCGTGGGTCAGACACACAGTGATTATTCCTCTACACGGTCCCATCACACACACCCCGGGTCAGACACAGAGTGATTATTCCTCTACACGGTCCCAACAAACACTCCCGGTGTCAGACACAGTGTGAATCTCCTTCCACACCGTCCCATCACACTCTCCCTGGGTCAGACACAGAGTGATTATTCCTCTACACAGTCCCAACAAACACTCCCGGGGTCAGACACATAGTTATTATTCCTCTACACGGTCCCATCACACATCCCGGGGTCAGACACAGAGTGAATTTATATCCACACCGTCCCATCATACACTCCCGGGGGTCAGACACAGAGTGAATCTCCCTCCACACCGTCCCATCACACACTCCCGTGGTCAGACACAGAGTGATTATTCCTCTACACGGTCCCATCAAACACTCGCTGGGTCAGACAAAGAGTGAATCTCCCTACACACCGTCCCATCACACACTCCCGTGGTCAGAGACAGAGTGATTATTCCTCTACACGGTCCCATCAAACACTCCCGGGCGTCAGACACAGAGCGATTATTCCTCTACATGTTAACATCATACACACCGTGGGTCAGACACACAGTGATTATTCCTCTACACGGTCCGATCACACACGCCCCGGGTCAGACACAGAGTGATTATTCCTCTACACGGTCCCAACAAACACTCCCGGTGTCAGACACAGTGTGAATCTCCTTCCACACCGTCCCATCACACTCTCCCTGGGTCAGACACAGAGTGATTATTCCTCTACACAGTCCCAACAAACACTCCCGGGGTCAGACACATAGTGATTATTCCTCTACACGGTCCCATCACACATCCCGGGGTCAGACACAGAGTGAATTTATATCCACACCGTCCCATCATACACTCCCGGGGGTCAGACACAGAGTGAATCTCCCTCCACACCGTCCCATCACACACTCCCGTGGTCAGACACAGAGTGATTATTCCTCTACACGGTCCCATCATACACTCCCTGGGTCAGACAAAGAGTGAATCTCCCTACACACCGTCCCATCACACACTCCCGTCGTTAGACACAGTATGTTTATACCTCTCCACGGTCCCATCATACGCTCCCGGGGTCAGACACAGGGTGATTATTCCTCTACAATGTACCATCATACACTCCGTGGGTCAGACACAGAGTGATTATTCCTCTACACGATCCCATCAAACACTCCCGGGGTCAGAAACAGAGTGATTATTCCTCTACACGGTCCCATCAAACACTCCCGGGGTCAGACACAGAGTGATTATTCCTCTACACGGTCCCATCAAACACTCCCTGGGTCAGACAAAGAGTGAATCTCCCTACACACCGTCCCATCACACACTCCCGTCGTTAGACACAGTATGTTTATACCTCTCCACGGTCCCATCATACGCTCCCGGTGTCAGACACAGTGTGAATCTCCTTCCACACCGTCCCATCACACTCTCCCGGGGTCAGACACAGAGTGATTATTCCTCTGCACGGTCCCATCAAACACTCCCGGGGTCAGACACAGAGTGAATTTATATCCACACCGTCCCATCATACTCTCCCGTGGTCAGACACAGAGTGCATCTCCCTCCACACCGTCCCATCACACACTCCCGTCGTCAGACACAGAGTGATTATTCCTCTACACGGTCCCATCAAACACTCCCGGGGTCAGACAAAGATTGAATCTCCCTACACACCGTCCCATCACACACTCCCGTGGTCAGAGACAGAGTGATTATTCCTCTACACGGTCCCATCAAACACTCCCGGGGGTCAGACACAGAGCGATTATTCCTCTACATGTTAACATCATACACACCGTGGGTCAGACACACAGTGATTATTCCTCTACACGGTCCCATCACACACACCCCGGGTCAGACACAGAGTGATTATTCCTCTACACGGTCCCAACAAACACTCCCGGTGTCAGACACAGTGTGAATCTCCTTCCACACCGTCCCATCACACTCTCCCTGGGTCAGACACAGAGTGATTATTCCTCTACACAGTCCCAACAAACACTCCCGGGGTCAGACACATAGTGATTATTCCTCTACACGGTCCCATCACACATCCCGGGGTCAGACACAGAGTGAATTTATATCCACACCGTCCCATCATACACTCCCGGGGGTCAGACACAGAGTGAATCTCCCTCCACACCGTCCCATCACACACTCCCGTGGTCAGACACAGAGTGATTATTCCTCTACACGGTCCCATCAAACACTCCCTGGGTCAGACAAAGAGTGAATCTCCCTACACACCGTCCCATCACACACTCCCGTGGTCAGACACAGAGTGATTATTCCTCTACACGGTCCCATCAAACACTCCCTGGGTCAGACAAAGAGTGAATCTCCCTACACACCGTCCCATCACACACTCCCGTCGTTAGACACAGTATGTTTATACCTCTCCACGGTCCCATCATACGCTCCCGGGGTCAGACACAGGGTGATTATTCCTCTACAATGTACCATCAAACACTCCGTGGGTCAGACACAGAGTGATTATTCCTCTACACGATCCCATCAAACACTCCCGGGGTCAGAAACAGAGTGATTATTCCTCTACACGGTCCCATCAAACACTCCCGGGGTCAGACACAGAGTGATTATTCCTCTACACGGTCCCATCAAACACTCCCTGGGTCAGACAAAGAGTTAATCTCCCTACACACCGTCCCATCACACACTCCCGTCGTTAGACACAGTATGTTTATACCTCTCCACGGTCCCATCATACGCTCCCGGTGTCAGACACAGTGTGAATCTCCTTCCACACCGTCCCATCACACTCTCCCGGGGTCAGACACAGAGTGATTATTCCTCTGCAGGGTCCCATCAAACACTCCCGGGGTCAGACACAGAGTGAGTCTCCCTCCACACCGTCCCATTACAATCTCCCGGTATCATGATCAGAGTGAATATTCCTCTACACGGTCCCATCAAACACTCCCGGGGTCAGACACAGAGTGAATTTATATCCACACCGTCCCATCATACTCTCCCGTGGTCAGACACAGAGTGCATCTCCCTACACACCGTCCCATCACACACTCCCGTCGTCAGACACAGAGTGATTATTCCTCTACACGGTCCCATCAAACACTCCCGGGGTCAGACAAAGATTGAATCTCCCTACACACCGTCCCATCACACACTCCCGTGGTCAGAGACAGAGTGATTATTCCTCTACACGGTCCCATCAAACACTCCCGGGGGTCAGACACAGAGCGATTATTCCTCTACATGTTAACATCATACACACCGTGGGTCAGACACACAGTGATTATTCCTCTACACGGTCCCATCACACACACCCCGGGTCAGACACAGAGTGATTATTCCTCTACACGGTCCCAACAAACACTCCCGGTGTCAGACACAGTGTGAATCTCCTTCCACACCGTCCCATCACACTCTCCCTGGGTCAGACACAGAGTGATTATTCCTCTACACAGTCCCAACAAACACTCCCGGGGTCAGACACATAGTGATTATTCCTCTACACGGTCCCATCACACATCCCGGGGTCAGACACAGAGTGAATTTATATCCACACCGTCCCATCATACACTCCCGGGGGTCAGACACAGAGTGAATCTCCCTCCACACCGTCCCATCACACACTCCCGTGGTCAGACACAGAGTGATTATTCCTCTACACGGTCCCATCACACATCCCGGGGGTCAGACACAGAGTGAATCTCCCTACACACCGTCCCATCACACACTCCCGTCGTTAGACACAGTATGTTTATACCTCTCCACGGTCCCATCATACGCTCCCGGGGTCAGACACAGGGTGATTATTCCTCTACAATGTACCATCAAACACTCCGTGGGTCAGACACAGAGTGATTATTCCTCTACACGATCCCATCAAACACTCCCGGGGTCAGACACAGAGTGAATCTCCTTCCACACCGTCCCATCACACTCTCCCTGGGTCAGACACAGAGTGATTATTCCTCTACACAGTCCCAACAAACACTCCCGGGGTCAGACACATAGTGATTATTCCTCTACACGGTCCCATCACACATCCCGGGGTCAGACACAGAGTGAATTTATATCCACACCGTCCCATCATACACTCCCGGGGGTCAGACACAGAGTGAATCTCCCTCCACACCGTCCCATCACACACTCCCGTGGTCAGACACAGAGTGATTATTCCTCTACACGGTCCCATCAAACACTCCCTGGGTCAGACAAAGAGTGAATCTCCCTACACACCGTCCCATCACACACTCCCGTGGTCAGAGACAGAGTGATTATTCCTCTACACGGTCCCATCAAACACTCCCGGGCGTCAGACACAGAGCGATTATTCCTCTACATGTTAACATCATACACACCGTGGGTCAGACACACAGTGATTATTCCTCTACACGGTCCGATCACACACGCCCCGGGTCAGACACAGAGTGATTATTCCTCTACACGGTCCCAACAAACACTCCCGGTGTCAGACACAGTGTGAATCTCCTTCCACACCGTCCCATCACACTCTCCCTGGGTCAGACACAGAGTGATTATTCCTCTACACAGTCCCAACAAACACTCCCGGGGTCAGACACATAGTGATTATTCCTCTACACGGTCCCATCACACATCCCGGGGTCAGACACAGAGTGAATTTATATCCACACCGTCCCATCATACACTCCCGGGGGTCAGACACAGAGTGAATCTCCCTCCACACCGTCCCATCACACACTCCCGTGGTCAGACACAGAGTGATTATTCCTCTACACGGTCCCATCATACACTCCCTGGGTCAGACAAAGAGTGAATCTCCCTACACACCGTCCCATCACACACTCCCGTCGTTAGACACAGTATGTTTATACCTCTCCACGGTCCCATCATACGCTCCCGGGGTCAGACACAGGGTGATTATTCCTCTACAATGTACCATCATACACTCCGTGGGTCAGACACAGAGTGATTATTCCTCTACACGATCCCATCAAACACTCCCGGGGTCAGAAACAGAGTGATTATTCCTCTACACGGTCCCATCAAACACTCCCGGGGTCAGACACAGAGTGATTATTCCTCTACACGGTCCCATCAAACACTCCCGGGGTCAGACACAGAGTGATTATTCCTCTACACGGTCCCATCAAACACTCCCGGGGTCAGACACAGAGTGACTCTCCCTCCACACCGTCCCATCACAATCTCCCGGTATCATGATCAGAGTGATTATTCCTCTACACGGTCCCATCATACACTCCCGGGGTCAGACACAGAGTGAATTTATATCCAAACCGTCCCATCATACTCTCCCGTGGTCAGACACAGAGTGCATCTCCCTCCACACCGTCCCATCACACACTCCCGTCGTCAGACACAGAGTGATTATTCCTCTACACGGTCCCATCAAAGACTCCCGGGGTCAGACAAAGATTGAATCTCCCTACACACCGTCCCATCACACACTCCCGTGGTCAGAGACAGAGTGATTATTCCTCTACACGGTCCCATCAAACACTCCCGGGGGTCAGACACAGAGCGATTATTCCTCTACATGTTAACATCATACACACCGTGGGTCAGACACACAGTGATTATTCCTCTACACGGTCCCATCACACACACCCCGGGTCAGACACAGAGTGATTATTCCTCTACACGGTCCCAACAAACACTCCCGGTGTCAGACACAGTGTGAATCTCCTTCCACACCGTCCCATCACACTCTCCCTGGGTCAGACACAGAGTGATTATTCCTCTACACAGTCCCAACAAACACTCCCGGGGTCAGACACATAGTGATTATTCGTCTACACGGTCCCATCACACATCCCGGGGTCAGACACAGAGTGAATTTATATCCACACCGTCCCATCATACACTCCCGGGGGTCAGACACAGAGTGAATCTCCCTCCACACCGTCCCATCACACACTCCCGTGGTCAGACACAGAGTGATTATTCCTCTACACGGTCCCATCAAACACTCCCTGGGTCAGACAAAGAGTGAATCTCCCTACACACCGTCCCATCACACACTCCCGTGGTCAGACACAGAGTGATTATTCCTCTACACGGTCCCATCAAACACTCCCTGGGTCAGACAAAGAGTGAATCTCCCTACACACCGTCCCATCACACACTCCCGTCGTTAGACACAGTATGTTTATACCTCTCCACGGTCCCATCATACGCTCCCGGGGTCAGACACAGAGTGATTATTCCTCTACAATGTACCATCAAACACTCCGTGGGTCAGACACAGAGTGATTATTCCTCTACACGATCCCATCAAACACTCCCGGGGTCAGAAACAGAGTGATTATTCCTCTACACGGTCCCATCAAACACTCCCGGGGTCAGACACAGAGTGATTATTCCTCTACACGGTCCCATCAAACACTCCCTGGGTCAGACAAAGAGTGAATCTCCCTACACACCGTCCCATCACACACTCCCGTGGTCAGACACAGAGTGATTATTCCTCTACACGGTCCCATCAAACACTCCCTGGGTCAGACAAAGAGTGAATCTCCCTACACACCGTCCCATCACACACTCCCGTCGTTAGACACAGTATGTTTATACCTCTCCACGGTCCCATCATACGCTCCCGGGGTCAGACACAGGGTGATTATTCCTCTACAATGTACCATCAAACACTCCCTGGGTCAGACAAAGAGTGAATCTCCCTACACACCGTCCCATCACACTCTCCCGTCGTTAGACACAGTATGTTTATACCTCTCCACGGTCCCATCATACGCTCCCGGTGTCAGACACTGTGTGAATCTCCTTCCACACCGTCCCATCACACTCTCCCGGGGTCAGACACAGAGTGATTATTCCTCTGCAGGGTCCCATCAAACACTCCCGGGGTCAGACACAGAGTGAGTCTCCCTCCACACCGTCCCATCACAATCTCCCGGTATCATGATCAGAGTGAATATTCCTCTACACGGTCCCATCAAACACTCCCGGGGTCAGACACAGAGTGAATTTATATCCACACCGTCCCATCATACTCTCCCGTGGTCAGACACAGAGTGCATCTCCCTACACACCGTCCCATCACACACTCCCGTCGTCAGACACAGAGTGATTATTCCTCTAAACGGTCCCATCAAACACTCCCGGGGGTCAGACACAGAGCGATTATTCCTCTACATGTTAACATCATACACACCGTGGGTCAGACACACAGTGATTATTCCTCTACACGGTCCCATCACACACACCCCGGGTCAGACACAGAGTGATTATTCCTCTACACGGTCCCAACAAACACTCCCGGTGTCAGACACAGTGTGAATCTCCTTCCACACCGTCCCATCACACTCTCCCTGGGTCAGACACAGAGTGATTATTCCTCTACACAGTCCCAACAAACACTCCCGGGGTCAGACACATAGTGATTATTCGTCTACACGGTCCCATCACACATCCCGGGGTCAGACACAGAGTGAATTTATATCCACACCGTCCCATCATACACTCCCGGGGGTCAGACACAGAGTGAATCTCCCTCCACACCGTCCCATCACACACTCCCGTGGTCAGACACAGAGTGATTATTCCTCTACACGGTCCCATCAAACACTCCCTGGGTCAGACAAAGAGTGAATCTCCCTACACACCGTCCCATCACACACTCCCGTGGTCAGAGACAGAGTGATTATTCCTCTACACGGTCCCATCAAACACTCCCGGGCGTCAGACACAGAGCGATTATTCCTCTACATGTTAACATCATACACACCGTGGGTCAGGCACACAGTGATTATTCCTCTACACGGTCCGATCACACACGCCCCGGGTCAGACACAGAGTGATTATTCCTCTACACGGTCCCAACAAACACTCCCGGTGTCAGACACAGTGTGAATCTCCTTCCACACCGACCCATCACACTCTCCCCGGGTCAGACACAGAGTGATTATTCCTCTACACGGTCCCAACAAACACTCCCGGTGTCAGACACAGTGTGAATCTCCTTCCACACGGTCCCATCACACATCCCGGGGTCAGACACAGAGTGAATTTATATCCACACCGTCCCATCATACACTCCCGGGGGTCAGACACAGAGTGAATCTCCCTCCACACCGTCCCATCACACACTCCCGTGGTCAGACACAGAGTGATTATTCCTCTACACGGTCCCATCAAACACTCCCTGGGTCAGACAAAGAGTGAATCTCCCTACACACCGTCCCATCACACACTCCCGTCGTTAGACACAGTATGTTTATACCTCTCCACGGTCCCATCATACGCTCCCGGTGTCAGACACAGTGTGAATCTCCTTCCACACCGTCCCATCACACTCTCCCGGGGTCAGACACAGAGTGATTATTCCTCTACACTGTCCCAGCAAACACTCCCGGGGTCAGACACAGTGTGAATCTCCTTCCACACCGTCCCATCACACTCTCCCGGGGTCAGACACAGAGTGATTATTCCTCTACACTGTCCCAGCAAACACTCCCGGGGTCAGACACAGAGTGATTTTTCCTCTACACGGTCCCAACAAACACTCCCGGGGTCAGACACAGAGTGATTATTCCTCTACACGGTCCCATCAAACACTCCCGGGGTCAGACACAGAGTGAATTTATATCCACACCGTCCCATCATACACTCCCGGGGGTCAGACACAGAGTGAATCTCCCTCCACACCGTCCCATCACACACTCCCGTCGTTAGACACAGTATGTTTATACCTCTCCACGGTCCCATCATACGCTCCCGGGGTCAGACACAGGGTGATTATTCCTCTACAATGTACCATCAAACACTCCGTGGGTCAGACACAGAGTGATTATTCCTCTACAGGATCCCATCAAACACTCCCGGGGTCAGAAACAGAGTGATTATTCCTCTACACGGTCCCATCAAACACTCCCGGGGTCAGACACAGAGTGATTATTCCTCTACACGGTCCCATCAAACACTCCCTGGGTCAGACAAAGAGTGAATCTCCCTACACACCGTCCCATCACACACTCCCGTGGTCAGAGACAGAGTGATTATTCCTCTACACGGTCCCATCAAACACTCCCGGGCGTCAGACACAGAGCGATTATTCCTCTACATGTTAACATCATACACACCGTGGGTCAGACACACAGTGATTATTCCTCTACACGGTCCGATCACACACGCCCCGGGTCAGACACAGAGTGATTATTCCTCTACACGGTCCCAACAAACACTCCCGGTGTCAGACACAGTGTGAATCTCCTTCCACACCGTCCCATCACACTCTCCCCGGGTCAGACACAGAGTGATTATTCCTCTACACGGTCCCAACAAACACTCCCGGTGTCAGACACAGTGTGAATCTCCTTCCACACGGTCCCATCACACATCCCGGGGTCAGACACAGAGTGAATTTATATCCACACCGTCCCATCATACACTCCCGGGGGTCAGACACAGAGTGAATCTCCCTCCACACCGTCCCATCACACACTCCCGTGGTCAGACACAGAGTGATTATTCCTCTACACGGTCCCATCAAACACTCCCTGGGTCAGACAAAGAGTGAATCTCCCTACACACCGTCCCATCACACACTCCCGTCGTTAGACACAGTATGTTTATACCTCTCCACGGTCCCATCATACGCTCCCGGTGTCAGACACAGTGTGAATCTCCTTCCACACCGTCCCATCACACTCTCCCGGGGTCAGACACAGAGTGATTATTCCTCTACACTGTCCCAGCAAACACTCCCGGGGTCAGACACAGTGTGAATCTCCTTCCACACCGTCCCATCACACTCTCCCGGGGTCAGACACAGAGTGATTATTCCTCTACACTGTCCCAGCAAACACTCCCGGGGTCAGACACAGAGTGATTTTTCCTCTACACGGTCCCAACAAACACTCCCGGGGTCAGACACAGAGTGATTATTCCTCTACACGGTCCCATCAAACACTCCCGGGGTCAGACACAGAGTGAATTTATATCCACACCGTCCCATCATACACTCCCGGGGGTCAGACACAGAGTGAATCTCCCTCCACACCGTCCCATCACACACTCCCGTCGTTAGACACAGTATGTTTATACCTCTCCACGGTCCCATCATACGCTCCCGGGGTCAGACACAGGGTGATTATTCCTCTACAATGTACCATCAAACACTCCGTGGGTCAGACACAGAGTGATTATTCCTCTACAGGATCCCATCAAACACTCCCGGGGTCAGAAACAGAGTGATTATTCCTCTACACGGTCCCATCAAACACTCCCGGGGTCAGACACAGAGTGATTATTCCTCTACACGGTCCCATCAAACACTCCCGGGGTCAGACACAGAGTGAATTTATATCCACACCGTCCCATCATACACTCCCGGGGGTCAGACACAGAGTGAATCTCCCTCCACACCGTCCCATCACACACTCCCGTCGTTAGACACAATATGTTTATACCTCTCCACGGTCCCATCATACGCTCCCGGTGTCAGACACAGTGTGAATCTCCTTCCACACCGTCCCATCACACTCTCTCGGGGTCAGACACAGAGTGATTATTCCTCTGCACGGTCCCATCCAACACTCCCGGGGTCAGACACAGAGTGAGTCTCCCTCCACACCGTCCCATCACAATCTCCCGGTATCATGATCAGAGTGATTATTCCTCTACACGGTCCCATCAAACACTCCCGGGGTCAGACACAGAGTGAATTTATATCCACACCGTCCCATCATACTCTCCCGTATTCAGACACAGTATGTTTATACCTCTCCACGGTCCCATCATACGCTCCCGGGGTCAGACACAGAGTGATTATTCCTCTACACGGTCCCATCACACACTCCCGGGGTCAGAAACAGAGTGATTATTCCTCTACACGGTCCCATCAAACACTCGCGGGGTCAGAAACAGAGTGATTATTCCTCTACACGGTCCCATCAAACACTCCCGGGGTCAGACACAGAGTGATTATTCCTCTACACGGTCCCAACAAACACTCCCGGTGTCAGATACAGCGTGAATCTCCTTCCACACCGTCCCATCACACTCTCCCGGGGTCAGACACAGAGTGATTATTCCTCTACACTGTCCCAACAAACACTCCCGGGGTCAGACACAGAGGGATTTTTCCTCTGCACGGACCCATCAAACACTCCCGGGGTCAGACACAGATTGAGTCTCCCTGAACACCGTCCCATCACACACTCCCGGTACCATGCTCAGAGTGATTATTCCTCTACACGGTCCCATCAAACACTCCCGGGGTCAGAAACAGAGTGAATTTATATCCACACCGCTCCATCATATTCTCCCGTGGTCAGACACAGAGTGAATCTCCCTCCACACCGTCCCATCACACACTCCCGTGGTCAGACAGAGTATGATTATTCCTCTACACTGTCCCAACAAACACTCCCGGGGTCAGACACAGAGTGATTATTCCTCTACACGGTCCCATCAAACACTCCCGGGGTCAGACACAGAGTGAATTTATATCCACTCCGTCCCATCATACACTCCCGGGGTCAGACACAGAGTGATTATTCCTCTACACTGTACCATCAAACACTCCGTGTGTCTGACACACAGTGATTATTCCTCTACACGGTCCCACCAAACACTCCCGGGGTCAGACACAGAGTGATCATTCCTCAACGCGGTCCCATCAAACACTCCCGGGGTCAGACACAGAGTGAATTTATATCCACACCGTCCCATCACACGCTCCCGGGGTCAGACACAGGGTGATTATTCCTCTACACAGTCCCAACAAACACTCCCGGGGTCAGACACATAGTGATTATTCCTCTACACGGTCCCATCACACATCCCGGGGTCAGACACAGAGTGAATTTATATCCACACCGTCCCATCATACACTCCCGGGGGTCAGACACAGAGTGAATCTCCCTCCACACCGTCCCATCACACACTCCCGTGGTCAGACACAGAGTGATTATTCCTCTACACGGTCCCATCAAACACTCCCTGGGTCAGACAAAGAGTGAATCTCCCTACACACCGTCCCATCACACACTCCCGTCGTTAGACACAGTATGTTTATACCTCTCCACGGTCCCATCATACGCTCCCGGGGTCAGACACAGGGTGATTATTCCTCTACAATGTACCATCAAACACTCCGTGGGTCAGACACAGAGTGATTATTCCTCTACACGATCCCATCAAACACTCCCGGGGTCAGAAACAGAGTGATTATTCCTCTACACTGTCCCATCAAACACTCCCGGGGTCAGACACAGAGTGATTATTCCTCTACACGGTCCCATCAAACACTCCCTGGGTCAGACAAAGAGTGAATCTCCCTACACACCGTCCCATCACACACTCCCGTCGTTAGACACAGTATGTTTATACCTCTCCACGGTCCCATCATACGCTCCCGGTGTCAGACACAGTGTGAATCTCCTTCCACACCGTCCCATCACACTCTCCCGGGGTCAGACACAGAGTGATTATTCCTCTGCACGGTCCCATCAAACACTCCCGGGGTCAGACACAGAGTGAGTCTCCCTCCACACCGTCCCATCACAATCTCCCGGTATCATGATCAGAGTGATTATTCCTCTACACGGTCCCATCAAACACTCCCGGGGTCAGACACAGAGTGAATTTATATCCACACCGTCCCATCATACTCTCCCGTGGTCAGACACAGAGTGCATCTCCCTCCACACCGTCCCATCACACACTCCCGTCGTCAGACACAGAGTGATTATTCCTCTACACGGTCCCATCAAACACTCCCGGGGTCAGACACAGAGTATATCTCCCTCCACGCCGTTCCATCACACACTCCCGGGGTCAAACACAGAGTGATTATTCCTCTACACGGTCCCATCAAACACTCCCGGGGTCAGACACAGAGTGAATCTCCCTCCACGCCGTTCCATCACACACTCCCGGGGTCAGACACAGAGTGATTATTCCTCTACACCGTCACATCACACAATCCCGTGGTCAAACACAGTGTGATTATTCCTCTACACGGTCCCATCAAACACTCCTGGGGTCCGACACAGAGTGGTTATTCCTCTACACGGTCCCAACAAACACTCCCGGGGTCAGACACAGAGAGAATTTATATCCACGCCGTCCCATCACACACGCCCGGGTTCAGACACTTAGTGATTATTCCTCTACACCGTCCCATCACACTCTCCCGGGGTCAGACAAAGAGTGATTATTCCTCTACACTGTCCCAACAAACACTCCGTGGGTCAGACACAGAGTGATTATTCCTCTACAGGGTCCCATCAAACACTCCCGGGGTCAGACACAGAAGGAGTCTCCCTCCACACCGTCCCATCGTACCCTCCCGTTATCAGACAGTGTGATTATTCCTCTACACAGTCACATCACACACTCCCGTGGTCAAACACAGAGTGATTATTCCTCTACACGGTCCCATCAAACACTCCCGGGGTCAGACACAGAGTGAATCTCCCTCCACGCCGTTCCATCACACACTCCCGGGGTCAGACACAGAGTGATTATTCCTCTACACCGTCACATCACACAATCCCGTGGTCAAACACAGAGTGATTATTCCTCTACACGGTCCCATCAAACACTCCCGGGGTCAGACACAGAGAGAATTTATATCCACGCCGTCCCATCACACACTCCCGGGTTCAGACACTTAGTGATTATTCCTCTACACGGTCCCATCAAATACTCCCGGGGTCAGACACAGAGTGATTATTCCTCGACATTCTACCATCAAACAATCCGTGGGTCAGACACACAGTGATTATTCCTCTACACGGTCCCATCAAACACTCCCGGTTTCAGACACAGTGTAAATGTCCCTCCACGCCGTCCCATCACACACTCCCGGGCTCAGACACAGAGTGATTATTCCTCTACACGATCCCATCAAACACTCCCGGGGTCAGACACAGAGTGATTATTCCTCTTCACGGTCCTATCAAACACTCCCGGGGTCAGACACAGAGTGAATCTCCCTCCACGCCGTCCCATCACACTCTCCCGGGGTCAGACACAGAGTGATTATTCCTCTACACGGTCCCATCAAACACTCCCGGGGTCAGACACAGAGTGAATCTTCCTCTACACAGCCCATCACACACTCCCTGTGTCAGACACAGAGTGAATCTCCCTCAACACCGTCCCAACACACACTCCCGGGTCAGACAACAGACTGATTATTCCTCTACACGGTCCCATCAAACACTCCCGGGGTCAGGCACAGAGTGAATTTATATCCACACCGTCCCATCATACAATCCGGGGTCAGACACAGAGTGATTATTCCTCTACACTGTACCATCAAACACTCCGTGGGTCAGACACACAGTGATTATTCCTCTACACGGTCCCATCAAACACTCTCTGGTCAGACACAGACTGATTATTCCTCTACTCGGTCCCATCAAACACACCTGGGGTCAGACACAGAGTGATTATTCCTCTACACTGTACCATCAAACACTCCGTGGGTCAGACACAGAGTGATTATTCCTCTACACGATCCCATCAAACACTCCCGGGGTCAGACACAGAGTGATTATTCCTCTACAGGGTCCCATCAAACACTCCCGGGGTCAGACACAGAGTGAGTCTCCCTCCACACCGTCCCATCGTACCCTCCCGTTATCAGACAGAGTGATTATTCCTCTACACAGTCACATCACACACTCCCGTGGTCAAAGACAGAGTGATTATTCCTCTACACGGTCCCATCAAACAGTCCCGGGGTCAGACACAGAGTGAATCTCCCTCCACGCCGTTCCATCACACACTCCCGGGGTCAGACACAGAGTGATTATTCCTCTACACCGTCACATCACACACTCCCGTGGTCAAACACAGAGTGATTATTCCTCTACACGGTCCCATCAAACACTCCTGTGGTCCGACACAGTGTGGTTATTCCTCTACACGGTCCCAACAAACACTCCCGGGGTCAGACACAGAGAGAATTTATATCCACGCCGTCCCATCACACACTCCCGGGTTCAGACACAGAGTGATTATTCCTCTACACGGTCCCATCAAACACTCCCGGGGTCAGACACAGTGTGATTATTCCTCTACACGGTCCCATCAATCACTCCCGGGTCAGACACAGATTGAATCACCCTCCACGCAGTCCCATCACACACTCCCGGGGTCAGACACAGAGTGATCATTCCTCAACGCGGTCCCATCAAACACTCCCGGGGTCAGACACAGAGTGAATTTATATCCACACCGTCCCATCATACGCTCCCGGGGTCAGACACAGGGTGATTATTCCTCTACACAGTCCCAACAAACACTCCCGGGGTCAGACACATAGTGATTATTCCTCTACACGGTCCCATCACACATCCCGGGGTCAGACACAGAGTGAATTTATATCCACACCGTCCCATCATACACTCCCGGGGGTCAGACACAGAGTGAATCTCCCTCCACACCGTCCCATCACACACTCCCGTGGTCAGACACAGAGTGATTATTCCTCTACACGGTCCCATCAAACACTCCCTGGGTCAGACAAAGAGTGAATCTCCCTACACACCGTCCCATCACACACTCCCGTCGTTAGACACAGTATGTTTATACCTCTCCACGGTCCCATCATACGCTCCCGGGGTCAGACACAGGGTGATTATTCCTCTACAATGTACCATCAAACACTCCGTGGGTCAGACACAGAGTGATTATTCCTCTACACGATCCCATCAAACACTCCCGGGGTCAGAAACAGAGTGATTATTCCTCTACACTGTCCCATCAAACACTCCCGGGGTCAGACACAGAGTGATTATTCCTCTACACGGTCCCATCAAACACTCCCTGGGTCAGACAAAGAGTGAATCTCCCTACACACCGTCCCATCACACACTCCCGTCGTTAGACACAGTATGTTTATACCTCTCCACGGTCCCATCATACGCTCCCGGTGTCAGACACAGTGTGAATCTCCTTCCACACCGTCCCATCACACTCTCCCGGGGTCAGACACAGAGTGATTATTCCTCTGCACGGTCCCATCAAACACTCCCGGGGTCAGACACAGAGTGAGTCTCCCTCCACACCGTCCCATCACAATCTCCCGGTATCATGATCAGAGTGATTATTCCTCTACACGGTCCCATCAAACACTCCCGGGGTCAGACACAGAGTGAATTTATATCCACACCGTCCCATCATACTCTCCCGTGGTCAGACACAGAGTGCATCTCCCTCCACACCGTCCCATCACACACTCCCGTCGTCAGACACAGAGTGATTATTCCTCTACACGGTCCCATCAAACACTCCCGGGGTCAGACACAGAGTATATCTCCCTCCACGCCGTTCCATCACACACTCCCGGGGTCAAACACAGAGTGATTATTCCTCTACACGGTCCCATCAAACACTCCCGGGGTCAGACACAGAGTGAATCTCCCTCCACGCCGTTCCATCACACACTCCCGGGGTCAGACACAGAGTGATTATTCCTCTACACCGTCACATCACACAATCCCGTGGTCAAACACAGTGTGATTATTCCTCTACACGGTCCCATCAAACACTCCTGGGGTCCGACACAGAGTGGTTATTCCTCTACACGGTCCCAACAAACACTCCCGGGGTCAGACACAGAGAGAATTTATATCCACGCCGTCCCATCACACACGCCCGGGTTCAGACACTTAGTGATTATTCCTCTACACCGTCCCATCACACTCTCCCGGGGTCAGACAAAGAGTGATTATTCCTCTACACTGTCCCAACAAACACTCCGTGGGTCAGACACAGAGTGATTATTCCTCTACAGGGTCCCATCAAACACTCCCGGGGTCAGACACAGAAGGAGTCTCCCTCCACACCGTCCCATCGTACCCTCCCGTTATCAGACAGTGTGATTATTCCTCTACACAGTCACATCACACACTCCCGTGGTCAAACACAGAGTGATTATTCCTCTACACGGTCCCATCAAACACTCCCGGGGTCAGACACAGAGTGAATCTCCCTCCACGCCGTTCCATCACACACTCCCGGGGTCAGACACAGAGTGATTATTCCTCTACACCGTCACATCACACAATCCCGTGGTCAAACACAGAGTGATTATTCCTCTACACGGTCCCATCAAACACTCCCGGGGTCAGACACAGAGAGAATTTATATCCACGCCGTCCCATCACACACTCCCGGGTTCAGACACTTAGTGATTATTCCTCTACACGGTCCCATCAAATACTCCCGGGGTCAGACACAGAGTGATTATTCCTCGACATTCTACCATCAAACAATCCGTGGGTCAGACACACAGTGATTATTCCTCTACACGGTCCCATCAAACACTCCCGGTTTCAGACACAGTGTAAATGTCCCTCCACGCCGTCCCATCACACACTCCCGGGCTCAGACACAGAGTGATTATTCCTCTACACGATCCCATCAAACACTCCCGGGGTCAGACACAGAGTGATTATTCCTCTTCACGGTCCTATCAAACACTCCCGGGGTCAGACACAGAGTGAATCTCCCTCCACGCCGTCCCATCACACTCTCCCGGGGTCAGACACAGAGTGATTATTCCTCTACACGGTCCCATCAAACACTCCCGGGGTCAGACACAGAGTGAATCTTCCTCTACACAGCCCATCACACACTCCCTGTGTCAGACACAGAGTGAATCTCCCTCAACACCGTCCCAACACACACTCCCGGGTCAGACAACAGACTGATTATTCCTCTACACGGTCCCATCAAACACTCCCGGGGTCAGGCACAGAGTGAATTTATATCCACACCGTCCCATCATACAATCCGGGGTCAGACACAGAGTGATTATTCCTCTACACTGTACCATCAAACACTCCGTGGGTCAGACACACAGTGATTATTCCTCTACACGGTCCCATCAAACACTCTCTGGTCAGACACAGACTGATTATTCCTCTACTCGGTCCCATCAAACACACCTGGGGTCAGACACAGAGTGATTATTCCTCTACACTGTACCATCAAACACTCCGTGGGTCAGACACAGAGTGATTATTCCTCTACACGATCCCATCAAACACTCCCGGGGTCAGACACAGAGTGATTATTCCTCTACAGGGTCCCATCAAACACTCCCGGGGTCAGACACAGAGTGAGTCTCCCTCCACACCGTCCCATCGTACCCTCCCGTTATCAGACAGAGTGATTATTCCTCTACACAGTCACATCACACACTCCCGTGGTCAAAGACAGAGTGATTATTCCTCTACACGGTCCCATCAAACAGTCCCGGGGTCAGACACAGAGTGAATCTCCCTCCACGCCGTTCCATCACACACTCCCGGGGTCAGACACAGAGTGATTATTCCTCTACACCGTCACATCACACACTCCCGTGGTCAAACACAGAGTGATTATTCCTCTACACGGTCCCATCAAACACTCCTGGGGTCCGACACAGAGTGGTTATTCCTCTACACGGTCCCAACAAACACTCCCGGGGTCAGACACAGAGAGAATTTATATCCACGCCGTCCCATCACACACTCCCGGGTTCAGACACAGAGTGATTATTCCTCTACACGGTCCCATCAAACACTCCCGGGGTCAGACACAGTGTGATTATTCCTCTACACGGTCCCATCAAACACTCCCGGGTCAGACACAGATTGAATCACCCTCCACGCCGTCCCATCACACACTCCCGGGGTCAGACACAGAGTGATCATTCCTCAACGCGGTCCCATCAAACACTCCCGGGGTCAGACACAGAGTGAATTTATATCCACACCGTCCCATCATACGCTCCCGGGGTCAGACACAGGGTGATTATTCCTCTACACAGTCCCAACAAACACTCCCGGGGTCAGACACATAGTGATTATTCCTCTACACGGTCCCATCACACATCCCGGGGTCAGACACAGAGTGAATTTATATCCACACCGTCCCATCATACACTCCCGGGGGTCAGACACAAAGTGAATCTCCCTCCACACCGTCCCATCACACACTCCCGTGGTCAGACACAGAGTGATTATTCCTCTACACGGTCCCATCAAACACTCCCTGGGTCAGACAAAGAGTGAATCTCCCTACACACCGTCCCATCACACACTCCCGTCGTTAGACACAGTATGTTTATACCTCTCCACGGTCCCATCATACGCTCCCGGGGTCAGACACAGGGTGATTATTCCTCTACAATGTACCATCAAACACTCCGTGGGTCAGACACAGAGTGATTATTCCTCTACACGATCCCATCAAACACTCCCGGGGTCAGAAACAGAGTGATTATTCCTCTACACTGTCCCATCAAACACTCCCGGGGTCAGACACAGAGTGATTATTCCTCTACACGGTCCCATCAAACACTCCCTGGGTCAGACAAAGAGTGAATCTCCCTACACACCGTCCCATCACACACTCCCGTCGTTAGACACAGTATGTTTATACCTCTCCACGGTCCCATCATACGCTCCCGGTGTCAGACACAGTGTGAATCTCCTTCCACACCGTCCCATCACACTCTCCCGGGGTCAGACACAGAGTGATTATTCCTCTGCACGGTCCCATCAAACACTCCCGGGGTCAGACACAGAGTGAGTCTCCCTCCACACCGTCCCATCACAAACTCCCGGTATCATGATCAGAGTGATTATTCCTCTACACGGTCCCATCAAACACTCCCGGGGTCAGACACAGAGTGAATATATATCCACACCGTCCCATCATACTCTCCCGTGGTCAGACACAGTGCATCTCCCTCCACACCGTCCCATCACACACTCCCGTCGTCAGACACAGAGTGATTATTCCTCTACACGGTCCCATCAAACACTCCCGGGGTCAGACACAGAGTATATCTCCCTCCACGCCGTTCCATCACACACTCCCGGGGTCAGACACAGAGTGATTATTCCTCTACACCGTCACATCACACAATCCCGTGGTCAAACACAGAGTGATTATTCCTCTACAGGGTCCCATCAAACACTCCCGGGGTCAGACACAGAAGGAGTCTCCCTCCACACCATCCCATCGTACCCTCCCGTTATCAGACAGTGTGATTATTCCTCTACACAGTCACATCACACACTCCCGTGGTCAAACACAGAGTGATTATTCCTCTACACGGTCCCATCAAACACTCCCGGGGTCAGACACAGAGTGAATCTCCCTCCACGCCGTTCCATCACACACTCCCGGGGTCAGACACAGAGTGATTATTCCTCTACACCGTCACATCACACAATCCCGTGGTCAAACACAGAGTGATTATTCCTCTACACGGTCCCATCAAACACTCCCGGGGTCAGACACAGAGAGAATTTATATCCACGCCGTCCCATCACACACTCCCGGGTTCAGACACTTAGTGATTATTCCTCTACACGGTCCCATCAAATACTCCCGGGGTCAGACACAGAGTGATTATTCCTCGACATTCTACCATCAAACAATCCGTGGGTCAGACACACAGTGATTATTCCTCTACACGGTCCCATCAAACACTCCCGGTTTCAGACACAGTGTAAATGTCCCTCCACGCCGTCCCATCACACTCTCCCGGGGTCAGACACAGAGTGATTATTCCTCTACACGGTCCCATCAAACACTCCCGGGGTCAGACACAGAGTGAATCTTCCTCTACACAGCCCATCACACACTCCCTGTGTCAGACACAGAGTGAATCTCCCTCAACACCGTCCCAACACACACTCCCGGGTCAGACAACAGACTGATTATTCCTCTACACGGTCCCATCAAACACTCCCGGGGTCAGGCACAGAGTGAATTTATATCCACACCGTCCCATCATACAATCCGGGGTCAGACACAGAGTGATTATTCCTCTACACTGTACCATCAAACATTCCGTGGGTCAGACACACAGTGATTATTCCTCTACACGGTCCCATCAAACACTCTCTGGTCAGACACAGACTGATTATTCCTCTACTCGGTCCCATCAAACACACCTGGGGTCAGACACAGAGTGATTATTCCTCTACACTGTACCATCAAACACTCCGTGGGTCAGACACAGAGTGATTATTCCTCTACACGATCCCATCAAACACTCCGTGGGTCAGACACAGAGTGATTATTCCTCTACACGATCCCATCAAACACTCCCGGGGTCAGACACAGAGTGATTATTCCTCTACAGGGTCCCATCAAACACTCCCGGGGTCAGACACAGAGTGAGTCTCCCTCCACACCGTCCCATCGTACCCTCCCGTTATCAGACAGAGTGATTATTCCTCTACACAGTCACATCACACACTCCCGTGGTCAAAGACAGAGTGATTATTCCTCTACACGGTCCCATCAAACAGTCCCGGGGTCAGACACAGAGTGAATCTCCCTCCACGCCGTTCCATCACACACTCCCGGGGTCAGACACAGAGTGATTATTCCTCTACACCGTCACATCACACACTCCCGTGGTCAAACACAGAGTGATTATTCCTCTACACGGTCCCATCAAACACTCCTGGGGTCCGACACAGAGTGGTTATTCCTCTACACGGTCCCAACAAACACTCCCGGGGTCAGACACAGAGAGAATTTATATTCACGCCGTCCCATCACACACTCCCGGGTTCAGACACAGAGTGATTATTCCTCTACACGGTCCCATCAAACACTCCCGGGGTCAGACACAGTGTGATTATTCCTCTACACGGTCCCATCAAACACTCCCGGGTCAGACACAGATTGAATCACCCTCCACGCCGTCCCATCACACACTCCCGGGGTCAGACACAGAGTGATCATTCCTCAACGCGGTCCCATCAAACACTCCCGGGGTCAGACACAGAGTGAATTTATATCCACACCGTCCCATCATACGCTCCCGGGGTCAGACACAGGGTGATTATTCCTCTACACAGTCCCAACAAACACTCCCGGGGTCAGACACATAGTGATTATTCCTCTACACGGTCCCATCACACATCCCGGGGTCAGATACAGAGTGAATTTATATCCACACCGTCCCATCATACACTCCCGGGGGTCAGACACAGAGTGAATCTCCCTCCACACCGTCCCATCACACACTCCCGTGGTCAGACACAGAGTGATTATTCCTCTACACGGTCCCATCAAACACTCCCTGGGTCAGACAAAGAGTGAATCTCCCTCCACACCGTCCCATCACACACTCCCGTCGTTAGACACAGTATGTTTATACCTCTCCACGGTCCCATCATACGCTCCCGGGGTCAGACACAGGGTGATTATTCCTCTACAATGTACCATCAAACACTCCGTGGGTCAGACACAGAGTGATTATTCCTCTACACGATCCCATCAAACACTCCCGGGGTCAGAAACAGAGTGATTATTCCTCTACACTGTCCCATCAAACACTCCCGGGGTCAGACACAGAGTGATTATTCCTCTACACGGTCCCATCAAACACTCCCTGGGTCAGACAAAGAGTGAATCTCCCTACACACCGTCCCATCACACACTCCCGTCGTTAGACACAGTATGTTTATACCTCTCCACGGTCCCATCATACGCTCCCGGTGTCAGACACAGTGTGAATCTCCTTCCACACCGTCCCATCACACTCTCCCGGGGTCAGACACAGAGTGATTATTCCTCTGCACGGTCCCATCAAACACTCCCGGGGTCAGACACAGAGTGAGTCTCCCTCCACACCGTCCCATCACAAACTCCCGGTACCATGATCAGAGTGATTATTCCTCTACACGGTCCCATCAAACACTCCCGGGGTCAGACACAGAGTGAATTTATATCCACACCGTCCCATCATACTCTCCCGTGGTCAGACACAGAGTGCATCTCCCTCCACACCGTCCCATCACACACTCCCGTCGTCAGACACAGAGTGATTATTCCTCTACACGGTCCCATCAAACACTCCCGGGGTCAGACACAGAGTATATCTCCCTCCACGCCGTTCCATCACACACTCCCGGGGTCAAACACAGAGTGATTATTCCTCTACACGGTCCCATCAAACACTCCCGGGGTCAGACACAGAGTGAATCTCCCTCCACGCCGTTCCATCACACACTCCCGGGGTCAGACACAGAGTGATTATTCCTCTACACCGTCACATCACACAATCCCGTGGTCAAACACAGAGTGATTATTCCTCTACAGGGTCCCATCAAACACTCCCGGGGTCAGACACAGAAGGAGTCTCCCTCCACACCGTCCCATCGTACCCTCCCGTTATCAGACAGTGTGATTATTCCTCTACACAGTCACATCACACACTCCCGTGGTCAAACACAGAGTGATTATTCCTCTACACGGTCCCATCAAACACTCCCGGGGTCAGACACAGAGTGAATCTCCCTCCACGCCGTTCCATCACACACTCCCGGGGTCAGACACAGAGTGATTATTCCTCTACACCGTCACATCACACAATCCCGTGGTCAAACACAGAGTGATTATTCCTCTACACGGTCCCATCAAACACTCCCGGGGTCAGACACAGAGAGAATTTATATCCACGCCGTCCCATCACACACTCCCGGGTTCAGACACTTAGTGATTATTCCTCTACACGGTCCCATCAAATACTCCCGGGGTCAGACACAGAGTGATTATTCCTCGACATTCTACCATCAAACAATCCGTGGGTCAGACACACAGTGATTATTCCTCTACACGGTCCCATCAAACACTCCCGGTTTCAGACAGAGTGTAAATGTCCCTCCACGCCGTCCCATCACACACTCCCGGGCTCAGACACAGAGTGATTATTCCTCTACACGATCCCATCAAACACTCCCGGGGTCAGACACAGAGTGATTATTCCTCTTCACGGTCCTATCAAACACTCCCGGGGTCAGACACAGAGTGAATCTCCCTCCACGCCGTCCCATCACACTCTCCCGGGGTCAGACACAGAGTGATTATTCCTCTACACGGTCCCATCAAACACTCCCGGGGTCAGACACAGAGTGAATCTTCCTCTACACAGCCCATCACACACTCCCTGTGTCAGACACAGAGTGAATCTCCCTCAACACCGTCCCAACACACACTCCCGGGTCAGACAACAGACTGATTATTCCTCTACACGGTCCCATCAAACACTCCCGGGGTCAGGCACAGAGTGAATTTATATCCACACCGTCCCATCATACAATCCGGGGTCAGACACAGAGTGATTATTCCTCTACATTGTACCATCAAACACTCCGTGGGTCAGACACACAGTGATTATTCCTCTACACGGTCCCATCAAACACTCTCTGGTCAGACACAGACTGATTATTCCTCTACTCGGTCCCATCAAACACACCCGGGGTCAGACACAGAGTGATTATTCCTCTACACTGTACCATCAAACACTCCGTGGGTCAGACACAGAGTGATTATTCCTCTACACGATCCCATCAAACACTCCCGGGGTCAGACACAGAGTGATTATTCCTCTACAGGGTCCCATCAAACACTCCCGGGGTCAGACACAGAGTGAGTCTCCCTCCACACCGTCCCATCGTACCCTCCCGTTATCAGACAGAGTGATTATTCCTCTACACGGTCCCATCAAACACTCTCTGGTCAGACACAGACTGATTATTCCTCTACTCGGTCCCATCAAACACACCCGGGGTCAGACACAGAGTGATTATTCCTCTACACTGTACCATCAAACACTCCGTGGGTCAGACACAGAGTGATTATTCCTCTACACGATCCCATCAAACACTCCCGGGGTCAGACACAGAGTGAGTCTCCCTCCACACCGTCCCATCGTACCCTCCCGTTATCAGACAGAGTGATTATTCCTCTACACAGTCACATCACACACTCCCGTGGTCAAAGACAGAGTGATTATTCCTCTACACGGTCCCATCAAACAGTCCCGGGGTCAGACACAGAGTGAATCTCCCTCCACGCCGTTCCATCACACACTCCCGGGGTCAGACACAGAGTGATTATTCCTCTACACCGTCACATCACACACTCCCGTGGTCAAACACAGAGTGATTATTCCTCTACACGGTCCCATCAAACACTCCTGGGGTCCGACACAGAGTGGTTATTCCTCTACACGGTCCCAACAAACACTCCCGGGGTCAGACACAGAGAGAATTTATATCCACGCCGTCCCATCACACACTCCCGGGTTCAGACACAGAGTGATTATTCCTCTACACGGTCCCATCAAACACTCCCGGGGTCAGACACAGTGTGATTATTCCTCTACACGGTCCCATCAAACACTCCCGGGTCAGACACAGATTGAATCACCCTCCACGCCGTCCCATCACACACTCCCGGGGTCAGACACAGAGTGATCATTCCTCAACGCGGTCCCATCAAACACTCCCGGGGTCAGACACAGAGTGAATTTATATCCACACCGTCCCATCATACGCTCCCGGGGTCAGACACAGGGTGATTATTCCTCTACACAGTCCCAACAAACACTCCCGGGGTCAGACACATAGTGATTATTCCTCTACACGGTCCCATCACACATCCCGGGGTCAGACACAGAGTGAATTTATATCCACACCGTCCCATCATACACTCCCGGGGGTCAGACACAGAGTGAATCTCCCTCCACACCGTCCCATCACACACTCCCGTGGTCAGACACAGAGTGATTATTCCTCTACACGGTCCCATCAAACACTCCCTGGGTCAGACAAAGAGTGAATCTCCCTACACACCGTCCCATCACACACTCCCGTCGTTAGACACAGTATGTTTATACCTCTCCACGGTCCCATCATACGCTCCCGGGTCAGACACAGGGTGATTATTCCTCTACAATGTACCATCAAACACTCCGTGGGTCAGACACAGAGTGATTATTCCTCTACACGATCCCATCAAACACTCCCGGGGTCAGAAACAGAGTGATTATTCCTCTACACTGTCCCATCAAACACTCCCGGGGTCAGACACAGAGTGATTATTCCTCTACACGGTCCCATCAAACACTCCCTGGGTCAGACAAAGAGTGAATCTCCCTACACACCGTCCCATCACACACTCCCGTCGTTAGACACAGTATGTTTATACCTCTCCACGGTCCCATCATACGCTCCCGGTGTCAGACACAGTGTGAATCTCCTTCCACACCGTCCCATCACACTCTCCCGGGGTCAGACACAGAGTGATTATTCCTCTGCACGGTCCCATCAAACACTCCCGGGGTCAGACACAGAGTGAGTCTCCCTCCACACCGTCCCATCACAAACTCCCGGTATCATGATCAGAGTGATTATTCCTCTACACGGTCCCATCAAACACTCCCCGGGTCAGACACAGAGTGAATTTATATCCACACCGTCCCATCATACTCTCCCGTGGTCAGACACAGAGTGCATCTCCCTCCACACCGTCCCATCACACACTCCCGTCGTCAGACACAGAGTGATTATTCCTCTACACGGTCCCATCAAACACTCCCGGGGTCAGACACAGAGTATATCTCCCTCCACGCCGTTCCATCACACACTCCCGGGGTCAAACACAGAGTGATTATTCCTTTACACGGTCCCATCAAACACTCCCGGGGTCAGACACAGAGTGAATCTCCCTCCACGCCGTTCCATCACACACTCCCGGGGTCAGACACAGAGTGATTATTCCTCTACACCGTCACATCACACAATCCCGTGGTCAAACACAGAGTGATTATTCCTCTACACGGTCCCATCAAACACTCCCGGGGTCAGACACAGAGAGAATTTATATCCACGCCGTCCCATCACACACTCCCGGGTTCAGACACTTAGTGATTATTCCTCTACACGGTCCCATCAAATACTCCCGGGGTCAGACACAGAGTGATTATTCCTCGACATTCTACCATCAAACAATCCGTGGGTCAGACACACAGTGATTATTCCTCTACACGGTCCCATCAAACACTCCCGGTTTCAGACACAGTGTAAATGTCCCTCCACGCCGTCCCATCACACACTCCCGGGCTCAGACACAGAGTGATTATTCCTCTACACGATCCCATCAAACACTCCCGGGGTCAGACACAGAGTGATTATTCCTCTACACCGTCACATCACACAATCCCGTGGTCAAACACAGAGTGATTATTCCTCTACACGGTCCCATCAAACACTCCCGGGGTCAGACACAGAGAGAATTTATATCCACGCCGTCCCATCACACACTCCCGGGTTCAGACACTTAGTGATTATTCCTCTACACGGTCCCATCAAATACTCCCGGGGTCAGACACAGAGTGATTATTCCTCGACATTCTACCATCAAACAATCCGTGGGTCAGACACACAGTGATTATTCCTCTACACGGTCCCATCAAACACTCCCGGTTTCAGACACAGTGTAAATGTCCCTCCACGCCGTCCCATCACACACTCCCGGGCTCAGACACAGAGTGATTATTCCTCTACACGATCCCATCAAACACTCCCGGGGTCAGACACAGAGTGATTATTCCTCTTCACGGTCCTATCAAACACTCCCGGGGTCAGACACAGAGTGAATCTCCCTCCACGCCGTCCCATCACACTCTCCCGGGGTCAGACACAGAGTGATTATTCCTCTACACGGTCCCATCAAACACTCCCGGGGTCAGACACAGAGTGAATCTTCCTCTACACAGCCCATCACACACTCCCTGTGTCAGACACAGAGTGAATCTCCCTCAACACCGTCCCAACACACACTCCCGGGTCAGACAATAGACTGATTATTCCTCTACACGGTCCCATCAAACACTCCCGGGGTCAGGCACAGAGTGAATTTATATCCACACCGTCCCATCATACAATCCGGGGTCAGACACAGAGTGATTATTCCTCTACACTGTACCATCAAACACTCCGTGGGTCAGACACACAGTGATTATTCCTCTACACGGTCCCATCAAACACTCTCTGGTCAGACACAGACTGATTATTCCTCTACTCGGTCCCATCAAACACACCCGGGGTCAGACACAGAGTGATTATTCCTCTACACTGTACCATCAAACACTCCGTGGGTCAGACACAGAGTGATTATTCCTCTACACGATCCCATCAAACACTCCCGGGGTCAGACACAGAGTGAATATTCCTCTACAGGGTCCCATCAAACACTCCCGGGGTCAGACACAGAGTGAGTCTCCCTCCACACCGTCCCATCGCACCCTCCCGTTATCAGACAGAGTGATTATTCCTCTACACGGTCCCATCAAACACTCTCTGGTCAGACACAGACTGATTATTCCTCTACTCGGTCCCATCAAACACACCCGGGGTCAGACACAGAGTGATTATTCCTCTACACTGTACCATCAAACACTCCGTGGGTCAGACACAGAGTGATTATTCCTCTACACGATCCCATCAAACACTCCCGGGGTCAGACACAGAGTGATTATTCCTCTACAGGGTCCCATCAAACACTCCCGGGGTCAAACACAGAGTGAGTCTCCCTCCACACCGTCCCATCGTACCCTCCCGTTATCAGACAGAGTGATTATTCCTCTACACAGTCACATCACACACTCCCGTGGTCAAAGACAGAGTGATTATTCCTCTACACGGTCCCATCAAACAGTCCCGGGGTCAGACACAGAGTGAATCTCCCTCCACGCCGTTCCATCACACACTCCCGGGGTCAGACACAGAGTGATTATTCCTCTACACCGTCACATCACACACTCCCGTGGTCAAACACTGAGTGATTATTCCTCTACACGGTCCCATCAAACACTCCTGGGGTCCGACACAGAGTGGTTATTCCTCTACACGGTCCCAACAAACACTCCCGGGGTCAGACACAGAGAGAATTTATATCCACGCCGTCCCATCACACACTCCCGGGTTCAGACACAGAGTGATTATTCCTCTACACGGTCCCATCAAACACTCCCGGGGTCAGACACAGTGTGATTATTCCTCTACACGGTCCCATCAAACACTCCCGGGTCAGACACAGATTGAATCACCCTCCACGACGTCCCATCACACACTCCCGGGGTCAGACACTGAGTGATTATTCCTCTACACGAACCCATCAAACATCCCGGGGTCAGACACAGAGTGATTATTCCTCTACACGGTCCCATCAAACACTCCCGCGGTCAGACACGGAGTGAATTTATATCCACACCGTCCCATCACACACTCCCGGCTTCAGAAACAGAGTGATTATTCCTCTACACGGTCCCATCACACACGCCCGGGGTCTGACACAGAATTATACTCCCGCCACACTGTCCCATCACACGCTCCCGGGGTCGAACACAGAGTGAATCTTCCTCTACACAGCCCATCAAACACTCCCGGGGTCAGACACAGTGTGAGTCTCCTTCCACACCGTCCCATCACACTCTCCCGGGGTCAGACACAGAGTGATTATTCCTCTACACGGTCCCATCAAACTCTCCCGGGGACAGACACAGAGTGAATCTCAATCCACACCGACCCATCACACACTCCCGGGGTCAGACACACAGAGATTATTCCTCTACACGGTAACATCAAACACTCCCGGGGTCAGACACAGAGAGATTATTCCTCTACACGGTCCCATCACACACTCCCTGGGTCAGACACAGAGTCATTATTCCTCTACACGGTCACATCAAACTCTTCCTGGTCAGAAACAGAGTTATTATTCCTCTACACGGTACCATCACACTCTCCCGGGGTCAGACACAGAGTCATTATTCCTCTACACGGTCCCATCAAACTCTTCCGGGGTCAGACACAGAGAGATTATTCCTCTACACGGTCCCATCACACACTCCCGGGGTCAGACACAGAGTGATTATTCCTCCACACGGTCCCATCAAACACTCCCGGACTCAGACAAAGAGTGAATCTCCCTACACACCGTCCCATCACACACTCCCGTGGTCAGACACAGTATGATTATTCCTCTCCACGGTCCCATCAAACACTCCCGGGGTCAGACACAGACTGAATCTCCCTCCACACCGTCCCATCACACACTCCCGTGGTCAGAGACAGAGTGATTATTCCTCTGCACTCTCCCATCAAACACTCCCGGGGTCAGACGCAGAGAGATTATTCCTCTACACGGTCCCATCACACATTCCCGGGGTCAGATACAGAGTCATTATTCCTCTACACGGTCAGATCAAACTATTCCGGGGTCAGACACAGAGTTAATTTATATCCACACCGTCCCATCACACACTCCCGTGGTCAGACACAGAGTGATTATTCCTCCACACGGTCCCATGAAACACTCCCGGGGTCAGACAAAGAGTGAATCTCCCTACACACCGTCCCATCACACACTCCCTTGGTCAGACACAGTATGATTATTCCTCTCCACGGACCCATCAAACACTCCCGGGGTCAGACACAGACAGAATCTCCCTCCACACCGTCCCATCACTCACTCCCGTGGTCAGAAACAGAGTGATTATTCCTCTGCACGGTCCCATCAAACAATCCCGGGTTCAGACACAGAGTGAATCTCCCTCCACGCCGTCCCATCACACACTCCCGGGTTCAGACACTTAGTGATTATTCCTCTACACCGTCCCATCACACTCTCCCGGGGTCAGACAAAGAGTGATTATTCCTCTACACTGTCCCAACAAACACTCCGTGGGTCAGACACAGAGTGCTTATTCCTCAACAGGGTCCCATCAAACACTCCCGGGGTCAGACACAGAGTGATTATTCCTCTACACGGTCCCATCAAACACTCCCGGGGTCAGACACAGAGTGATTATTCCTCTACACGGTCCCAACAAACACTCCCGGTGTCAGACACAGTGTGAATCTCCTTCCACACCGTCCCATCACACTCTCCCGGGGTCAGACAAAGAGTGATTATTCCTCTACACTGTCCCAACAAACACTCCGTGGGTCAGACACAGAGTGATTATTCCTCTACACGGTCCCATCACACACGCCCGGTGTCTGACACAGAATGATACTCCCGCCACAGTGTCCCAGCACACGCTCCCGGGGTCAAACACAGAGTGATTATTCCTCTACACGGTCCCATCAAACACTCCCGGGGTCAGACACAGAGAGAATTTATATCCACGCCGTCCCATCACACACGCCCGGGTTCAGACACTTAGTGATTATTCCTCTACACCGTCCCATCACACTCTCCCGGGGTCAGACAAAGAGTGATTATTCCTCTACACTGTCCCAACAAACACTCCGTGGGTCAGACACAGAGTGATTATTCCTCTACAGGGTCCCATCAAACTCTCCCGGGGTCAGACACAGAGGGAGTCTCCCTCCACACCGTCCCATCGTACCCTCCCGTTATCAGACAGAGTGTTTATTCCTCTACTCAGTCACATCACACACTCCCGTGGTCAAACACAGAGTGATTATTCCTCTACACGGTCCCATCAAACACTCCCGGGGTCAGACACAGAGAGAATTTATATCCACGCCGTCCCATCACACACTCCCGGGTTCAGACACTTAGTGATTATTCCTCTACACGGTCCCATCAAATACTCCCGGGGTCAGACACAGAGTGATTATTCCTCTTCACGGTCCTATCAAACACTCCCGGGGTCAGACACAGAGTGAATCTCCCTCCACGCCGTCCCATCACACTCTCCCGGGGTCAGACACAGAGTGATTATTCCTCTACACGGTCCCATCAAACACTCCCGGGGTCAGACACAGAGTGAATCTTCCTCTAAACAGCCCATCACACACTCCCTGTGTCAGACACAGAGTGAATCTCCCTCAACACCGTCCCAACACACACTCCAGGGTCAGACAACAGACTGATTATTCCTCTACACGGTCCCATCAAACAATCCCGGGCTCAGGCACAGAGTGAATTTATATCCACACCGTCCCATCATACAATCCGGGGTCAGACACAGAGTGATTATTCCTCTACACAGTACCATCAAACACTCCGTGGGTCAGACACACAGTGATTATTCCTCTACACGGTCCCATCAAACACTCTCTGGTCAGACACAGACTGATTATTCCTCTACTCGGTCCCATCAAACACACCCGGGGTCAGACACAGAGTGAATTTATATGAACACCGTCCCATCATACATTCCCGGGGTCAGACACAGAGTGATTATTCCTCTACACTGTACCATCAAACACTCCCTGGGTCAGACACAGAGTGATTATTCCTCTACACGATCCCATCAAACACTCCCGGGGTCAGACACAGAGTGATTATTCCTCTACAGGGTCCCATCAAACACTCCCGGGGTCAGACACAGAGTGAGTCTCCCTCCACACCGTCCCATCGTACCCTCCCGTTATCAGACTCAGAGTGATTATTCCTCTACACAGTCACCTCACACACTCCCGTGTTCAAAGACAGAGTGATTATTCCTCTACACGGTCCCATCAAACACTCCCGGGGTCAGACACAGAGTGAATCTCCCTCCACGCCGTTCCATCACACACTCCCGGGGTCAGACACAGAGTGATTATTCCTCTACACCGTCAGATCACACACTCCCGTGGTCAAACACAGAGTGATTATTCCTCTACACGGTCCCATCAAACACTCCTGGGGTCCGACACAGAGTGGTTATTCCTCTACACGGTCCCAACAAACACTCCCGGGGTCAGACACAGAGAGAATTTATGTCCACGCCGTCCCATCACACACTCCCGGGTTCAGACACAGAGTGATTATTCCTCTACACGGTCCCATCAAACAATCCGTGGGTCAGACACACAGTGATTATTCCTCTACACGGTCCCATCAAACACTCCCGGGTTCAGACACAGTGTGAATGTCCCTCCACGCCGTCCCATCACACACTCCCGGGGTCAGACACAGAGTGATTATTCCTCTACACGATCCCATCACACACTCCCGGGGTCAGACACAGAGTGATTATTCCTCTTCACGGTCCTATCAAACACTCCCGGGGTCAGACACAGAGTGAATCTCCCTCCACTCCGTCCCATCACACTCTCCCGGGGTCAGACATAGAGTGATTATTCCTCTACACGGTCCCATCAAACACTCCCGGGGTCAGACACAGTGTGAATCTTCCTCTAAACAGCCCATCACACACTCCCTGTGTCAGACACAGAGTGAATCTCCCTCAACACCGTCCCAACACACACTCCAGGGTCAGACAACAGACTGATTATTCCTCTACACGGTCCCATCAAACACTCCCGGGCTCAGGCACAGAGTGAATTTATATCCACACCGTCCCATCATACAATCCGGGGTCAGACACAGAGTGATTATTCCTCTACACTGTACCATCAAACACTCCGTGGGTCAGACACACAGTGATCATTCCTCTACACGGTCCCATCAAACACTCTCTGGTCAGACACAGACTGATTATTCCTCTACTCGGTCCCATCAAACACACCCGGGGTCAGACACAGAGTGAATTTATATGAACACCGTCCCATCATACACTCCCGGGGTCAGACACAGAGTGATTATTCCTCTACACTGTACCATCAAACACTCCCTGGGTCAGACACAGAGTGATTATTCCTCTACACGATCCCATCAAACACTCCCGGGGTCAGACACAGAGTGATTATTCCTCTACAGGGTCCCATCAAACACTCCCGGGGTCAGACACAGAGTGAGTCTCCCTCCACACCGTCCCATCGTACCCTCCCGTTATCAGACTCAGAGTGATTATTCCTCTACACAGTCACATCACACACTCCCGTGGTCAAAGACAGAGTGATTATTCCTCTACACGGTCCCATCAAACACTCCCGGGGTCAGACACAGAGTGAATCTCCCTCCACGCCGTTCCATCACACACTCCCGGGGTCAGACACAGAGTGATTATTCCTCTACACCGTCAGATCACACACTCCCGTGGTCAAACACAGAGTGATTATTCCTCTACACGGTCCCATCAAACACTCCTGGGGTCCGACACAGAGTGGTTATTCCTCTACACGGTCCCAACAAACACTCCCGGGGTCAGACACAGAGAGAATTTATGTCCACGCCGTCCCATCACACACTCCCGGGTTCAGACACAGAGTGATTATTCCTCTACACGGTCCCATCAAACACTCCCGGGTAAGACACAGGTTGAATCACCCTCCACGCCGTCCCATCACACACTCCCGGGGTCAGACACTGAGTGATTATTCCTCTACACGAACCCATCAAACATCCCGGGGTCAGACACAGAGTGATTATTCCTCTACACGGTCCCATCAAACACTCCCGGGGTCAGACACGGAGTGAATTTATATCCACACCGTCCCATCACACACTCCCGGCTTCAGAAACAGAGTGATTATTCCTCTACACGGTCCCATCACACACGCCCGGGGTCTGACACAGAATGATACTCCCGCCACTCTGTCCCATCACACGCTCCCGGGGTCAAACACAGAGTGAATCTTCCTCTACACAGCCCATCACACACTCCCTGGGTCAGACACAGAGTGATTATTCCTCTACACGGTCCCATCAAACAATCCCGGGGTCAGACACGGAGTGAATTTATATCCACACCGTCCCATCACACACTCCCGGGGTCAGACACAGTGTGAGTCTCCTTCCACACCGTCCCATCACACTCTCCCGGGGTCAGACACAGAGTGATTATTCCTCTACACGGTCCCATCAAACTCTCCCGGGGTCAGACACAGAGTGAATCTCAATCCACACCGACCCATCACACACTCCCGGGGTCAGACACACAGAGATTATTCCTCTACACGGTAACATCAAACACTCCCGGGGTCAGACACAGAGAGATTATTCCTCTACACGGTCAGATCAAACTCTTCCGGGGTCAGACACAGACTGAATCTCCCTCCACACCGTCCCATCACACACTCCCGTGGTCAGAGACAGAGTGATTATTCCTGTGCACGGTCCCATCAAACACTCCCGGGGTCAGACACAGGGTGAATCTCCCTCCACGCCGTCCCATCACACACTCCCTGGGTCAGACACAGAGTGATTATTCCTCTACACGGTCCCATCAAACAAACCCGGGGTCAGACACGGAGTGAATTTATATCCACACCGTCCCATCACACACTCCCGGCTTCAGACAGAGAGTCATTATTCCTCTACACGGTCACATCAAACTCTTCCTGGGTCAGAAACAGAGTTATTATTCCTCTACACGGTACCATCACACACTCCCGGGGTCAGACACAGTGTGAGTCTCCTTCCACACCGTTCCATCACACTCTCCCGGGGTCAGGCACAGAGTCATTATTCCTCTGCAAGGTCACATCAAACACTTCCGTGGTCAGACACAGAGTGATTATACACGGTACCATCACACACTCCCGGTGTCAGACACAGTGTGAATCTCCTTCCACACCGTCCCATCACACACTCCAGGGGTCGGATACAGAGTGAATCTCCCTCCACACCGTCCCATCACACACACCCGTGGTCAGACACAGAGAGATTATTCCTCTACACGGTACCATCAAACACTCCCGGGGTCAGACACAGAGAGATTATTCCACTACACGGTCCCATCAAACAATCCCGGTGTCAGACACAGAGTCATTATTCCTCTGCAAGGTCACATCAAACACTTCCGTGGTCAGACACAGAGTGATTATTCCTCTACACGGTACCATCACACACTCCCGGTGTCAGACACAGTGTGAATCTCCTTCAACACCGTCCCATCACACACTCCCGGGGTCAGACATAGAGTGATTATTCCTCTACACGGTCCCATCAAACACTCCCGGGGTCAGACACAGAGTGATTATTCCTCTACACGGTCCCATCAAACACTCCCGGGTTCAGACACAGAGTGAATCTCCCTCCACGCCTTCCCTTCACACTCTCCCGGGGTCAGACACAGAGTGATTATTCCTCTACACGGTACCATCACACACTCCCGTGGACAGACACAGTGTGAATCTCCTTCAACACCGTCCCATCACACACTCCCGGGGTCAGACATAGAGTGATTATTCCTCTACACGGTCCCATCAAACACTCCCGGGGTCAGACACAGAGTGATTATTCCTCTACACGGCCCCATCAAACTCTCCCGGGGTCAGACACAGAGTGATTATTCCTCTACTCGGTCCCATCAAACACTCCCGGGGTCAGACACAGAGTGAATCTCCCTCCACGCCATCCCATCACACTCTCCCGGGGTCAGACACAAAGTGATTATTCCTCTACACGGTCCCATCAAACACTCCCGTGGTCAGAAACAGAGTGATTATTCCTCTACACCGCCCATCACACTCTCCCGGGGTCGGACACGGAGAGATTATTCCTCTACACGGTACCATCAAACACTCCCGAGGTCAGACACAGAGAGATTATTCCTCTACACGGTCCCATCAAACACTCCCGGTGTCGGACACAGAGTCATTATTCCTCTGCAAGGTCACATCAAACACTTCCGTGGTCAGACACAGAGTGATTATACACGGTACCATCACACACTCCCGGTGTCAGACACAGTGTGAATCTCCTTCCACACCGTCCCATCACACACTCCAGGTGTCGGATACAGAGTGAATCTCCCTCCACACCGTCCCATCACACACTCCCGTGGTCAGACACAGAGAGAATTTATATCCACGCCGTCCCATCACACACTCCCGGGTTCAGACACTTAGTGATTATTCCTCTACACGGTCCCATCAAATACTCCCGGGGTCAGACACAGAGTGATTATTCCTCTTCACGGTCCTATCAAACACTCCCGGGGTCAGACACAGAGTGAATCTCCCTCCACGCCGTCCCATCACACTCTCCCGGGGTCAGACACAGAGTGATTATTCCTCTACACGGTCCCATCAAACACTCCCGGGGTCAGACACAGAGTGAATCTTCCTCTAAACAGCCCATCACACACTCCCTGTGTCAGACACAGAGTGAATCTCCCTCAACACCGTCCCAACACACACTCCAGGGTCAGACAACAGACTGATTATTCCTCTACACGGTCCCATCAAACAATCCCGGGCTCAGGCACAGAGTGAATTTATATCCACACCGTCCCATCATACAATCCGGGGTCAGACACAGAGTGATTATTCCTCTACACAGTACCATCAAACACTCCGTGGGTCAGACACACAGTGATTATTCCTCTACACGGTCCCATCAAACACTCTCTGGTCAGACACAGACTGATTATTCCTCTACTCGGTCCCATCAAACACACCCGGGGTCAGACACAGAGTGAATTTATATGAACACCGTCCCATCATACATTCCCGGGGTCAGACACAGAGTGATTATTCCTCTACACTGTACCATCAAACACTCCCTGGGTCAGACACAGAGTGATTATTCCTCTACACGATCCCATCAAACACTCCCGGGGTCAGACACAGAGTGATTATTCCTCTACAGGGTCCCATCAAACACTCCCGGGGTCAGACACAGAGTGAGTCTCCCTCCACACCGTCCCATCGTACCCTCCCGTTATCAGACTCAGAGTGATTATTCCTCTACACAGTCACCTCACACACTCCCGTGGTCAAAGACAGAGTGATTATTCCTCTACACGGTCCCATCAAACACTCCCGGGGTCAGACACAGAGTGAATCTCCCTCCACGCCGTTCCATCACACACTCCCGGGGTCAGACACAGAGTGATTATTCCTCTACACCGTCAGATCACACACTCCCGTGGTCAAACACAGAGTGATTATTCCTCTACACGGTCCCATCAAACACTCCTGGGGTCCGACACAGAGTGGTTATTCCTCTACACGGTCCCAACAAACACTCCCGGGGTCAGACACAGAGAGAATTTATGTCCACGCCGTCCCATCACACACTCCCGGGTTCAGACACAGAGTGATTATTCCTCTACACGGTCCCATCAAACAATCCGTGGGTCAGACACACAGTGATTATTCCTCTACACGGTCCCATCAAACACTCCCGGGTTCAGACACAGTGTGAATGTCCCTCCACGCCGTCCCATCACACACTCCCGGGGTCAGACACAGAGTGATTATTCCTCTACACGATCCCATCACACACTCCCGGGGTCAGACACAGAGTGATTATTCCTCTTCACGGTCCTATCAAACACTCCCGGGGTCAGACACAGAGTGAATCTCCCTCCACGCCGTCCCATCACACTCTCCCGGGGTCAGACATAGAGTGATTATTCCTCTACACGGTCCCATCAAACACTCCCGGGGTCAGACACAGTGTGAATCTTCCTCTAAACAGCCCATCACACACTCCCTGTGTCAGACACAGAGTGAATCTCCCTCAACACCGTCCCAACACACACTCCCGGGTCAGACACAGACTGATTATTCCTCTACACGGTCCCATCAAACACTCCCGGGCTCAGGCACAGAGTGAATTTATATCCACACCGTCCCATCATACAATCCGGGGTCAGACACAGAGTGATTATTCCTCTACACTGTACCATCAAACACTCCGTGGGTCAGACACACAGTGATCATTCCTCTACACGGTCCCATCAAACACTCTCTGGTCAGACACAGACTGATTATTCCTCTACTCGGTCCCATCAAACACACCCGGGGTCAGACACAGAGTGAATTTATATGAACACCGTCCCATCATACACTCCCGGGGTCAGACACAGAGTGATTATTCCTCTACACCGTCAGATCACACACTCCCGTGGTCAAACACAGAGTGATTATTCCTCTACACGGTCCCATCAAACACTCCTGGGGTCCGACACAGAGTGGTTATTCCTCTACACGGTCCCAACAAACACTCCCGGGGTCAGACACAGAGAGAATTTATGTCCACGCCGTCCCATCACACACTCCCGGGTTCAGACACAGAGTGATTATTCCTCTACACGGTCACATCAAACAATCCGTGGGTCAGACACACAGTGATTATTCCTCTACACGGTCCCATCAAACACTCCCGGGTTCAGACACAGTGTGAATGTCCCTCCACGCCGTCCCATCACACACTCCCGGGGTCAGACACAGAGTGATTATTCCTCTACACGATCCCATCACACACTCCCGGGGTCAGACACAGAGTGATTATTCCTCTTCACGGTCCTATCAAACACTCCCGGGGTCAGACACAGAGTGAATCTCCCTCCACGCCGTCCCATCACACTCTCCCGGGGTCAGACATAGAGTGATTATTCCTCTACACGGTCCCATCAAACACTCCCGGGGTCAGACACAGTGTGAATCTTCCTCTAAACAGCCCATCACACACTCCCTGTGTCAGACACAGAGTGAATCTCCCTCAACACCGTCCCAACACACACTCCAGGGTCAGACAACAGACTGATTATTCCTCTACACGGTCCCATCAAACACTCCCGGGCTCAGGCACAGAGTGAATTTATATCCACACCGTCCCATCATACAATCCGGGGTCAGACACAGAGTGATTATTCCTCTACACTGTACCATCAAACACTCCGTGGGTCAGACACACAGTGATCATTCCTCTACACGGTCCCATCAAACACTCTCTGGTCAGACACAGACTGATTATTCCTCTACTCGGTCCCATCAAACACACCCGGGGTCAGACACAGAGTGAATTTATATGAACACCGTCCCATCATACACTCCCGGGGTCAGACACAGAGTGATTATTCCTCTACACTGTACCATCAAACACTCCCTGGGTCAGACACAGAGTGATTATTCCTCTACACGATCCCATCAAACACTCCCGGGGTCAGACACAGAGTGATTATTCCTCTACAGGGTCCCATCAAACACTCCCGGGGTCAGACACAGAGTGAGTCTCCCTCCACACCGTCCCATCGTACCCTCCCGTTATCAGACTCAGAGTGATTATTCCTCTACACAGTCACATCACACACTCCCGTGGTCAAAGACAGAGTGATTATTCCTCTACACGGTCCCATCAAACACTCCCGGGGTCAGACACAGAGTGAATCTCCCTCCACGCCGTTCCATCACACACTCCCGGGGTCAGACACAGAGTGATTATTCCTCTACACCGTCAGATCACACACTCCCGTGGTCAAACACAGAGTGATTATTCCTCTACACGGTCCCATCAAACACTCCTGGGGTCCGACACAGAGTGGTTATTCCTCTACACGGTCCCAACAAACACTCCCGGGGTCAGACACAGAGAGAATTTATGTCCACGCCGTCCCATCACACACTCCCGGGTTCAGACACAGAGTGATTATTCCTCTACACGGTCCCATCAAACACTCCCGGGTAAGACACAGATTGAATCACCCTCCACGCCGTCCCATCACACACTCCCGGGGTCAGACACTGAGTGATTATTCCTCTACACGAACCCATCAAACATCCCGGGGTCAGACACAGAGTGATTATTCCTCTACACGGTCCCATCAAACTCCCGGGGTCAGACACGGAGTGAATTTATATCCACACCGTCCCATCACACACTCCCGGCTTCAGAAACAGAGTGATTATTCCTCTACACGGTCCCATCACACACGCCCGGGGTCTGACACAGAATGATACTCCCGCCACTCTGTCCCATCACACGCTCCGGGGTCAAACACAGAGTGAATCTTCCTCTACACAGCCCATCACACACTCCCTGTGTCAGACACAGAGTGATTATTCCTCTACACGGTCCCATCAAACAATCCCGGGGTCAGACACGGAGTGAATTTATATCCACACCGTCCCATCACACACTCCCGGGGTCAGACACAGTGTGAGTCTCCTTCCACACCGTCCCATCACACTCTCCCGGGGTCAGACACAGAGTGATTATTCCTCTACACGGTCCCATCAAACTCTCCCGGGGTCAGACACAGAGTGAATCTCAATCCACACCGACCCATCACACACTCCCGTGGTCAGACACACAGAGATTATTCCTCTACACGGTAACATCAAACACTCCCGGGGTCAGACACAGAGAGATTATTCCTCTACACGGTCCCATCACACACTCCCTGGGTCAGACACAGAGTCATAATTCCTCTACACGGTCACATCAAACTCTTCCTGGTCAGAAACAGAGTTATTATTCCTCTACACGGTACCATCACACTCTCCCGGGGTCAGACACAGAGTGATTATTCCTCTACACGGTCCCATCAAACACTCCCGGGGTCAGACACAGAGTGAATTTATATCCACACCGTCCCATCATAATCTCTCGGGGTCAGACACAGAGTGAATCTCCCTCCACACCGTCCCACCACACACTCCAGTGGTCAGACACAGTATGATTATTCCTCTCCACGGTCTCATCAAACACTGCCGGGGTCAGACGCAGAGAGATTATTCCTCTACACGGTCCCAACTAACGATCCCGGGGTCAGACACAGAGTCATTATTCCTCTACACGGTCCCATCAAACTCTTCCGGGGTCAGACACAGAGAGATTATTCCTCTACACGGTCCCATCACACACTCCCGGGGTCAGACACAGAGTCATTATTCCTCTACACGGTCAGATCAAACTCTTCCGGGGTCAGACACAGAGTGAATTTATATCCACACCGTCCCATCACACACTCCCGTGGTCAGACACAGAGTGATTATTCCTCCACACGGTCCCATCAAACACTCCCGGGGTCAGACAAAGAGTGAATCTCCCTACACACCGTCCCATCACACACTCCCGTGGTCAGACACAGTATGATTATTCCTCTCCAGGGTCCACCAAACACTCCCGGGGTCAGACACAGACTGAATCTCCCTCCACACCGTCCCATCACACTCTCCCGTGGTCAGAGACAGTGTGATTATTCCTCTGCACTGTCCCATCAAACACTCCCGGGGTCAGACGCAGAGAGATTATTCCTCTACACGGTCCCATCACACACTCCCGGCGTCAGACACAGAGTCATTATTCCTCTACACGGTCAGATCAAACTCTTCCGGGGTCAGACACAGAGTGAAATTATATCCACACCGTCCCATCACACACTCCCGTGGTCAGACACAGAGTGATTATTCCTCTACACGGTCCCATCAAACACTCCCGTGGTCAGACACAGAGTGAATCTCCCTCCACGCCGTCCCATCATACACTCCCGGGGTGAGACACAGAGTGATTATTCCTCTACACGGTCCCATCAAACACTCCCGTGGTCAGACACAGAGTGATTATTCCTCTACATGGTCCCAACAAACACTCCCGGTGTCAGACACAGTGTGAATTTATATCCACACCGTCCCATCATAATCTCTCGGGGTCAGACACAGAGTGAATCTCCCTCCACACCGTCCCATCACACACTCCAGTGGTCAGACACAGTATGATTATTCCTCTCCACGGTCTCATCAAACACTCCAGGGGTCAGATACAGAGTCATTATTCCTCTACACGGTCACATCAAACTCTTCCGGGGTCAGACACAGAGAGATTATTCCTCTACACGGTCCCATCAACACACTCCCGGGGTCAGACACAGAGTCATTATTCCTCTACACGGTCACATCAAACTCTTCCGAGGTCAGACACAGAGTGAATTTTTATCCACACCGTCCCATCACACAATCCCGTGGTCAGACACAGAGTGATTATTCCTCTACACGGTCCCATCAAACAATCCCGGGGTCATACAAAGAGTGAATCTCCCTACACACCGTCCCATCACACACCCCGTTGTCAGACACAGTATGATTATTCCTCTACACGGTCCCATCACACACTCCCGGGGTCAGACACAGATTCATTATTCCTCTACACGGTCAGATCAAACTCTTCCGGGGTCAGACACAGACTGAATCTCCCTCCACACCGTCCCATCACACACTCCCGTGGTCAGAGACAGAGTGATTATTCCTGTGCACGGTCCCATCAAACACTCCCGGGGTCAGACACAGGGTGAATCTCCCTCCACGCCGTCCCATCACACACTCCCTGGGTCAGACACAGAGTGATTATTCCTCTACACGGTCCCATCAAACAAACCCGGGGTCAGACACGGAGTGAATTTATATCCACACCGTCCCATCACACACTCCCGGCTTCAGACAGAGAGTCATTATTCCTCTACACGGTCACATCAAACTCTTCCTGGGTCAGAAACAGAGTTATTATTCCTCTACACGGTACCATCACACACTCCCGGGGTCAGACACAGTGTGAGTCTCCTTCCACACCGTTCCATCACACTCTCCCGGGGTCAGGCACAGAGTGATTTTTCCTCTACACGGTCCCATCAAACACTCCCGGGTTCAGACACAGAGTGAATCTCGCTCCACGCCGTCCAATCACACACTCCCGGGGTCAGACACAGAGTGATTATTCCTCTACACGGTCCCATCAAACACTCCCGGGGTCAGACACAGAGTGATTTTTCCTCTGCACGGTCCCATCAAACACTCCCGGGGTCAGACACAGAGTGAATTTATATCCACACCGTCACATCATAATCTCTCGGGGTCAGACACAGAGTGAATCTCCCTCCACACGGTCCCATCACACACTCCAGTGGTCAGTCACAGTATGATTATTCCTCTCCACGGTCTCATCAAACACTCCCGGGGTCAGACACAGAGAGATTATTCCTCTACACGGTCCCAACTAACGCTCCCGGGGTCAGACACAGAGTGAATTTATATCCACACCGTCCCATCAGACACTCCCGTGGTCAGACACAGAGTGATTATTCCTCTACACGGGCCCATCAAACACTCCCGGGGTCAGACAAAGAGTGAATCTCCCTACACACCGTCCCATCACACACTCCCGGGGTCAGACACAGAGTGATTACTCCTCTACAAGGTCCCATCAAACACTCCCGGGGTCAGGCACAGAGTGATTTTTCCTCTACACGGTCCAATCAAACACCCCCGTGGTCAGACACAGAGTGAATCTCCCTCCAGACCGTCCAATCACACACTCCAGTGGTCAGACACAGTATGATTATTCCTCTCCACGGTCTCATCAAACACTCCCGGGGTCAGACACAGAGAGATTATTCCTCTACACGGTCCCAACTAACGCTCCCGGGGTCAGACACAGAGTCATTATTCCTCTAAACGGTCACATCAAACTCTTCCGGGGACAGACGCAGAGAGATTATTCCTCTACACTGTCCCATCACACACTCCCTGGGTCAGACACAGAGTCATTATTCCTCTACACGGTCCCATCAAACATTCCCGGGGTCAGACAAAGAGTGAATCTCCCTAAACTCCGTCCCATCACACACTCCCGTGGTCAGGCACAGTATGAATATTCCTCTCCACGGTCCCATCATACACTCCCGGGGTCAGACACAGACTAAATCTCCCTCCACACCGTCCCATCACACACTCCCGTGGTCAGAGACAGAGTGATTATTCCTATGCACTGTTCCATCAAACACTCCCGGGGTCAGACACAGAGTGAATCTCCATCCACGCCGTCCCATCACACACTCCCGGGGTCAGACACAGAGTGATTGTTCCTCTATACGGTCCCATCAAACACTCCCGGGGTCAGACGCAGAGAGATTATTCCTCTACACGGTCCCAACTAACGCTCCCGGGGTCAGACACAGAGTTATTATTCCTCTAAACGGTCACATCAAACTCTTCCGGGGACTGACACAGAGAGATTATTCCTCTACACGGTCCCATCACACACTCCCGGGGTCAGACACAGAGTCATTATTCCTCTACACGGTCACATCAAACTCTTCCGGGGTCAGACACAGAGTGAATCTCCCTACACACCGTCCCATCACACACTCCCGTGCTCACACACAGTATGATTATTCCTCTCCACGGTCCCATCAAACACTCCCGCGGTCAGACACAGACTGAATCTCCCTCCACACCGTCCCATCACACACTCCCGTGGTCAGAGACAGAGTGATTATTCCTCTGCACGGTCCCATCAAACACTCCCAGGTTCAGACACAGAGTGAATCTCCCTCCACGCCGTCCCATCACACACTCCCGGGGTCAGACAGAGTGATTATTCCTCTGCACGGTCCCATCAAACACTCCCGGGGTCAGGCACAGGGTGATTTTTCCTCTACACGGTCCCATCAAACACTCCCAGGTTCAGACACAGTGTGAATCTCCCTCCACGCCGTCCCATCACAGACTCCCGGGGTCAGATACAGAGTGATTATTCCTCTACACGGTCCCATCAAACACTCCCGGGGTCAGGCACAGAGAGATTATTCCTCTACACGGTCCCAACTAACGCTCCCGGGGTCAGACACAGAGTCATTATTCCTCTACACGGTCACATCAAACTCTTCCGGGGTCAGACACAGTGAGATTATACCTCTACACTGTCCCATCACACACTCCCGGGGTCAGACCCAGTATGATTATTCCTCTCCACGGTCCCATCAAACACACCCCGGGGTCAGACACAGTCTGAATCTCCCTCCACACCGTCCCATCACACACTCCCGTGGGCAGCGACAGAGTGATTATTCCTCTACACGGTCCCAACAAACACTCCCGGTGTCAGACACAGTGTGAATCTCCTTCCACACCGTTCCATCACACTCTCCCGGGGTCAGACACAGAGTGATTATTCCTCTACACTGTCCCAACAAACACTCCCGGGGTCAGACACAGAATGATACTCCCGCCAAACTGTCCCATCACACATTCCCGGGGTCAAACACAGAGTGAATCTTCCTCTACACAGCCCATCACACACTCCCTGGGTCAGACACAGAGAGAATCTCCCTCCACACGTCCCAAAACACACTCCCGGGTCAGACACAGACTGATTATTCCTCTGCACGGTCCCATCAAACACTCCCGGGGTCAGACACAGAGTGATTATTCCTCTACACTGTACCATCAATCACTCCGTGGGTCAGAAACACAGTGATTATTGCTCTACACGGTCCCATCAAACACTCCCGGGTCAGACACAGACTGAATCACCCTCCACGCCGTCCCATCACACACTCCCGGGGTCAGACACTGAGTGATTATTCCTCTACACTGTCCCAACAAACACTCCCGGGGTCAGGCACAGAGTGATTTTTCCTCTACACGGTCCCATCAAACACTCCCGGGTTCAGACACAGAGTGAATCTCCCTCCCCGCCGTCCCATCACACACTCCCGGGGTCAGACACAGTGTGATTATTCCTCTACACGGTCCCATCAAACATTCCCGGGGTCAGGCACAGAGAGATTATTCCTCTACACGGTCCCAACTAACGCTCCCGGGGTCAGACACAGAGTCATTATTCCTCTACACGGTCACATCAAACTCTTCCGGGGTCAGACACTGAGAGATTATTTCTCTACGCGGTCCCATCACACACTCCCGGGGTCAGACACAGAGTCATTATTCCTCTACACGGTCAGATCAAACTCTTCCGGGGTCAGACACAGAGTGAATTTATATCCACACGGTCCCATCACTCACTCCCGTGGTCAGACACAGAGTGATTATTCCTCTACACGGTTCCATCAAACACTCCCGGGGTCAGACACAGAGTGTATCTCCCTCCACGCCGTCCCATCACACACTCCCGGGGTCAGACATATAGTGATTATTCCTCTACACGGTCCCATCAAATACTCCCGGGGTCAGACACAGAGTGATTATTCCTCTACACGGTCCAATCAAACACTCCCGGGTTCAGACACAGAGTGAATCTCCCTCCACACCGTCCAATCACACACTCCAGTGGTCAGACACAGTATGATTATTCCTCTCCACCGTCTCATCAAACACTCCCGGGGTCAGACACAGAGTGATTATTCCTCTACACGGTCACATCAAACACTCCCGGGGTCAGACAAAGAGTGAATCTCCCTAAACACCGTCCCATCACACACTCCCGTGGTCAGGCACAGTATGATTATTCCTCTCCACGGTCCCATCATACACTCCCGGGGTCAGACACAGACTAAATCTCCCTCCACACCGTCCCATCACACACTCCCGTGGTCAGAGACAGAGTGATTATTCCTATGCACTGTTCCATCAAACACTCCCGGGGTCAGACACAGAGTGAATCTCCATCCACGCCGTCCCATCACACACTCCCGGGGTCAGACACAGAGTGATTGTTCCTCTATACGGTCCCATCAAACACTCCCGGGGTCAGACACAGAGAGATTATTCCTCTACACGGTCCCAACTAACGCTCCCGGGGTCAGACACAGAGTCATTATTCCTCTAAACGGTCACATCAAACTCTTCCGGGGACAGACACAGAGAGATTATTCCTCTACACGGTCCCATCACACACTCCCGGGGTCAGACACAGAGTCATTATTCCTCTACACGGTCACATCAAACTCTTCCGGGGTCAGACACAGAGTGAATCTCCCTACACACCGTCCCATCACACACTCCCGTGCTCACACACAGTATGATTATTCCTCTCCACGGTCCCATCAAACACTCCCGGGGTCAGACACAGACTGAATCTCCCTCCACACCGTCCCATCACACACTCCCGTGGTCAGAGACAGAGTGATTATTCCTCTGCACGGTCCCATCAAACACTCCCAGGTTCAGACACAGAGTGAATCTCCCTCCACGCCGTCCCATCACACACTCCCGGGGTCAGACAGAGTGAATCTCCCTCCACGCCGTCCCATCACAGACTCCCGGGGTCAGATACAGAGTGATTATTCCTCTACACGGTCCCATCAAACACTCCCGGGGTCAGGCACAGAGTGATTATTCCTCTACCCGGGCCCAACTAACGCTCCCGGGGTCAGACACAGAGTCATTATTCCTCTACACGGTCACATCAAACTCTTCCGGGGTCAGACAGAGTGAGATTATACCTCTACACGGTCCCATCAAACACTCCCGCGGTCAGACACAGTCTGAATCTCCCTCCACACCGTCCCATCACACACTCCCGTGGGCAGCGACAGAGTTATTATTCCTCTACACGGTCCCAACAAACACTCCCGGTGTCAGACACAGTGTGAATCTCCTTCCACACCGTTCCATCACACTCTCCCGGGGTCAGACACAGAGTGATTATTCCTCTACACTGTCCCAACAAACAGTCCCGAGGTCAGACACAGAATGATACTCCCGCCAAACTGTCCCATCACACGCTCCCGGGGTCAAACACAGAGTGAATCTTCCTCTACACAGCCCATCACACACTCCCTGGGTCAGACACAGAGAGAATCTCCCTCCACACGTCCCAAAACACACTCCCGGGTCAGACACAGACTGATTATTCCTCTGCACGGTCCCATCAAACACTCCCGGGGTCAGACACAGAGTGATTATTCCTCTACACTGTACCATCAAACACTCCGTGGGTCAGAAACACAGTGATTATTCCTCTACACGGTCCCATCAAACACCCCCGGGTCAGACACAGACTGAATCACCCTCCACGCCGTCCCATCACACACTACCGGGGTCAGACACTGAGTGATTATTCCTCTACACTGTCCCAACAAACACTCCCGGGGTCAGGCACAGAGTGATTTTTCCTCTACACGGTCCCATCAAACATTCCCGGGGTCAGGCACAGAGAGATTATTCCTCTACACGGTCCCAACTAACGCTCCCGGGGTCAGACACAGAGTCATTATTCCTCTACACGGTCACATAAACTCTTCCGGGGTCAGACACAGAGAGATTATTTCTCTACGCGGTCCCATCACACACTCCCGGGGTCAGACACAGAGTCATTATTCCTCTACACGGTCAGATCAAACTCTTCCGGGGTCAGACACAGAGTGAATTTATATCCACACGGTCCCATCACTCACTCCCGTGGTCAGACACAGAGTGATTATTCCTCTACACGGTTCCATCAAACACTCCCGGGGTCAGACACAGAGTGTATCTCCCTCCACGCCGTCCCATCACACACTCCCGGGGTCAGACACATAGTGATTATTCCTCTACACGGTCCCATCAAATACTCCCGGGGTCAGACAGAGAGTGATTATTCCTCTACACGGTCCCAACAAACACTCCCGGTGTCAGACACAGTGGGAATCTCCTTCCAGACCGTCCCATCACACTCTCCCGGGGTCAGACACAGAGTGATTATTCCTCTACGCGGTCCCATCAAACACTCCCGGGGTCAGACACAGAGTGAATCTCCCTCCACACGGTCCCATCACACACTTCCGTGGTCAGACACAGAGTGATTATTCTTCTCCACGGTGCCATCAAACACTCCCGGGGTCACACACAGAGTGATTATTCCTCTACACATTCCAATCACACACGCCCGGGGTCTGACACAGAATGATACTCCCGCCACACTGTCCCATCACACGCTCCCGGGGTCAAACACAGAATGAATCTTCCTCTACACAGCCCATCACACACTCCCGGGGTCAGACACAGAGTGATTATTCCTCTACGCTGTACCATCAAACACTCCGTGGGTCAGACACACAGTGATTATTCCTCTACACGGTCCCATCAAACACTCACGGGTCAGACACAGATTGAATCACCCTCCACGCCGTCCCATCACACACTCCCGGGGTCAGACACTGAGTGATTATTCCTCTACACGATCCCATCAAACACTCCCGGGGTCAGACACAGAGTGAGTCTCAATCCACACCGTCCCATCACAAACTCCCGGTATCAGACTCAGAGTGATTATTCCTCTACACGGTCCTATCAAACACTCTCGGGGTCAGACACAGAGTGAATTTATATCCACACCGTCCCATCATAATCTCTCGGGGTCAGACACAGAGTGAATCTCCCTCCACACCGTCCAATCACACACTCCAGTGGTCAGACACAGTATGATTATTCCTCTCCACGGTCTCATCAAACACTCCCGGGGTCAGACACAGAGAGATTATTCCTCTACACGGTCCCAACTAACGCTCCCGGGGTCAGACACAGAGTCATTGTTCCTCTGCACGGTCCCATCAAACACTCCCGGGGTCAGACAAAGAGTGAATCTCCCTACACACCGTCCCATGACACACTCCCGTGGTCAGAGACAGAGTGATTATTCCTATGCACTGTTCCATCAAACACTCCCGGGGTCAGACACAGAGTGAATCTCCCTCCACGCCGTCCCATCACACACTCCCGCGGTCAGACACAGAGTGATTATTCCTCTATACGGTCCCATCAAACACTCCCGGGGTCAGACACAGAGAGATTATTCCTCTACACGGTCCCAACTAACGCTCCCGGGGTCAGACACAGAGTCATTATTCCTCCACACGGTCACATCAAACAATTCTGGGGACAGACACAGAGAGATTATTCCTCTACACGGTCCCATCACACACTCCCGGGGTCAGACACAGAGTCATTATTCCTCTACACGGTCACATCAAACTCTTCCGGGGTCAGACACAGAGTGAATTTATATCCACACCGTCCCATCACACAATCCCGTGGTCAGACACAGAGTGATTGTTCCTCTACACGGTCCCATCAAACAATCCCGGGGCCAGACAAAGAGTGAATCTCCCTACACACCGTCCCATCACACACTCCTGTGCTCAGACACAGTATGATTATTCCTCTCCAAGGTCCCATCAAACACTCCCGGGGTCAGACACAGACTGAATCTCCCTCCACACCGTCCCATCACACTCTCCCGTGGTCAGAGACAGAGTGATTATTCCTCTGCACGGTCCCATCAAACACTCAACGGTTCAGACACAGAGTGAATCTCCCTCCACGCCGTCCCATCACACACTCCCGGGGTCAGATACAGAGTGATTATTCCTCTACACGGTCCCATCAAACACTCCCGGGGTCAGGCACAGAGAGATTATTCCTCTACACGGTCCCAACTAACGCTCCCGGGGTCAGACACAGAGTCATTATTCCTCTACACGGTCCCATCACACACTCCCGGGGTCAGACACAGTATGATTATTCCTCTCCACGGTCCCATCAAACACTCCCGGGGTCAGACACAGACTGAATCTCCCTCCACACCGTCCCATCACACACTCCCGTGGGCAGAGACAGAGTGATTATTACTCTACACGGTAGCAACAAACACTCCCGGTGTCAGACACAGTGTGAATCTCCTTCCACACCGTTCCATCACACTCTCCCGGGGTCAGACACAGAGTGATTATTCCTCTACACTGTCCCAACAAACACTCCCGGGGTCAGACACAGAATGAATCTTCCTCTACACAGCCCATCACACACTCCCTGGGTCAGAGACAGAGTGATTATTCCTATGCACTGTTCCATCAAACTCTCCCGGGGTCAGACACAGAGTGAATCTCCATCCACGCCGTCCCATCACACACTCCCGGGGTCAGACACAGAGTGATTGTTCCTCTATACGGTCCCATCAAACACTCCCGGGGTCATACACAGAGAGATTATTCCTCTACACGGTCCCAACTAACGCTCCCGGGGTCAGACACAGAGTCATTATTCCTCTAAACGGTCACATCAAACTCTTCCGGGGACAGACACAGAGAGATTATTCCTCTACACGGTCCCATCACACACTCCCGGGGTCAGACACAGAGTCATTATTCCTCTACACGGTCACATCAAACTCTTCCGGGGTCAGACACAGAGTGAATTTATATCCACACCGTCCCATCACACAATCCCGTGGTCAGACACAGAGTCATTATTCCTCTACACGGTCACATCAAACTCTTCCGGGGTCAGACACAGTGAGATCATACCTCTACACGGTCCCATCACACACTCCCGGGGTCAGACAGAGTATGATTATTCCTCTCCACGGTCCCATCAAACACTCCCGGGGTCAGACACAGACTGAATCTCCCTCCACACCGTCCCATCACACACTCCCGTGGGCAGCGACAGAGTGATTATTCCTCTACACGGTCCCAACAAACACTCCCGGTGTCAGACACAGTGTGAATCTCCTTCCACACCGTTCCATCACACTCTCCCGGGGTCAGACACAGAGTGATTATTCCTCTACACTGACCCAACAAACACTCCCGGGGTCAGACACAGAATGATACTCCCGCCAAACTGTCCCATCACACGCTCCCGGGGTCAAACACAGAGTGAATCTTCCTCTACACAGCCCATCACACACTCCCTGGGTCAGACACAGAGAGAATCTCCCTCCACACGTCCCAAAACACACTCCCGGGTCAGACACAGACTGATTATTCCTCTGCACGGTCCCATCAAACACTCCCGGGGTCAGACACAGAGTGATTATTCCTCTACACTGTACCATCAAACACTCCGTGGGTCGGAAACACAGTGATTATTCCTCTACACGGTCCCATCAAACACTCCAGGGTCAGACACAGACTGAATCACCCTCCACGCCGTCCCATCACACACTCCCGGGGTCAGACACTGAGTGATTATTCCTCTACACTGTCCCAACAAACACTCCCGGGGTCAGGCACAGAGTTATTCTTCCTCTACACGGTCCCATCAAACATTCCCGGGGTCAGGCACAGAGAGATTATTCCTCTACACGGTCCCAACTAACGCTCCCGGGGTCAGACACAGAGTCATTATTCCTCTACACGGTCACATCAAACTCTTCCGGGGTCAGACACAGAGAGATTATTTCTCTACGCGGTCCCATCACACACTCCCGGGGTCAGACACAGAGTCATTATTCCTCTACACGGTCAGATCAAACTCTTCCGGGGTCAGACACAGAGTGAATTTATATCCACACGGTCCCATCACTCACTCCCGTGGTCAGACACAGAGTGATTATTCCTCTACACGGTCCCATCAAATACTCCCGGGGTCAGACACAGAGTGATTATTCCTCTACACGGTCCCAACAAACACTCCCGGTGTCAGACACAGTGTGAATCTCCTTCCACACCGTCCCATCACACTCTCCCGGGGTCAGACACAGAGTGATTATTCCTCTACACGGTCCCAACAAACACTCCCGGGGTCAGACACAGAGTGATTATTCCTCTACACGTTCCCATCAAACACTACCGGGGGACAGACACAGAGTGATTATTCCTCTACGCGGTCCCATCAAACACTCCCGGGGTCAGACACAGAGTGAATCTCCCTCCACACGGTCCCATCACACACTTCCGTGGTCAGACACAGAGTGATTATTCTTCTCCACGGTGCCATCAAACACTCCCGGGGTCACACACAGAGTGATTATTCCTCTACACATTCCAATCACACACGCCCGGGGTCTGACACAGAATGATACTCCCGCCACACTGTCCCATCACACGCTCCCGGGGTCAAACACAGAATGAATCTTCCTCTACACAGCCCATCACACACTCCCGGGGTCAGACACAGAGTGATTCTTCCTCTACGCTGTACCATCAAACACTCCGTGGGTCAGACACACAGTGATTATTCCTCTACACGGTCCCATCAAACACTCACGGGTCAGACACAGATTGAATCACCCTCCACGCCGTCCCATCACACACTCCCGGGGTCAGACACTGAGTGATTATTCCTCTACACGATCCCATCAAACACTCCCGGGGTCAGACACAGAGTGAGTCTCAATCCACACCGTCCCATCACAAACTCCCGGTATCAGACTCAGAGTGATTATTCCTCTACACGGTCCTATCAAACACTCTCGGGGTCAGACACAGAGTGAATTTATATCCACACCGTCCCATCATAATCTCTCGGGGTCAGACACAGAGTGAATCTCCCTCCACACCGTCCAATCACACACTCCAGTGGTCAGACACAGTATGATTATTCCTCTCCACGGTCTCATCAAACACTCCCGGGGTCAGACACAGAGAGATTATTCCTCTACACGGTCCCAACTAACGCTCCCGGGGTCAGACACAGAGTCATTGTTCCTCTGCACGGTCCCATCAAACACTCCCGGGGTCAGACAAAGAGTGAATCTCCCTACACACCGTCCCATGACACACTCCCGTGGTCAGGCACAGTATGATTATTCCTCTCCACGGTCCCATCATACACTCCCGGGGTCAGACACAGACTAAATCTCCCTCCACACCGTCCCATCACACAATCCCGTGGTCAGACACAGAGTGATTATTCCTCTACACGGTCCCATCAAACAATCCCGGGGCCAGACAAAGAGTGAATCTCCCTACACACCGTCCCATGACACACTCCCGTGGTCAGGCACAGTAAGATTATTCCTCTCCAAGGTCCCATCATACACTCCCGGGGTCAGACACAGACAAAAATCTCCCTCCACACCGTCCCATCACACACTCCCGTGGTCAGAGACAGAGTGATTATTCCTATGCACTGTTCCATCAAACACTCCCGGGGTCAGACACAGAGTGAATCTCCCTCCACGCCGTCCCATCACACACTCCCGCGGTCAGACACAGAGTGATTATTCCTCTATACGGTCACATCAAACACTTCTGGGGACAGACACAGAGAGATTATTCCTCTACACGGTCCCATCACACACTCCCGGGGTCAGACACAGAGTCATTATTCCTCTACACGGTCACATCAAACTCTTCCGGGGTCAGACACAGAGTGAATTTATATCCACACCGTCCCATCACACAATCCCGTGGTCAGACACAGAGTGATTATTCCTCTACACGGTCCCATCAAACAATCCCGGGGCCAGACAAAGAGTGAATCTCCCTACACACCGTCCCATCACACACTCCTGTGCTCAGACACAGTATGATTATGCCTCTCCACGGTCCCATCAAACACTCCCGGGGTCAGACACAGACTGAATCTCCCTCCACACCGTCCCATCACACACTCCCGTGGTCAGAGACAGAGTGATTATTCCTCTGCACGGTCCCATCAAACACTCAACGGTTCAGACACAGAGTGAATCTCCCTCCACGCCGTCCCATCACACACACCCGGGGTCAGATACAGAGTGATTATTCCTCTACACGGTCCCATCAAACACTCCCGGGGTCAGGCACAGAGAGATTATTCCTCTACACGGTCCCAACTAACGCTCCCGGGGTCAGACACAGAGTCATTATTCCTCTACACGGTCACATCAAACTCTTCCGGGGTCAGACACAGTGAGATTATTCCTCTACACGGTCCCATCACACACTCCCGGGGTCAGACACAGTATGATTATTCCTCTCCACGGTCCCATCAAACACTCCCGGGGTCAGACACAGACTGAATCTCCCTCCACACCGTCCCATCACACACTCCCGTGGGCAGAGACAGAGTGATTATTACTCTACACGGTAGCAACAAACACTCCCGGTGTCAGACACAGTGTGAATCTCCTTCCACACCGTTCCATCACACTCTCCCGGGGTCAGACACAGAGTGATTATTCCTCTACTCTGTCCCAACAAACACTCCCGGGGTCAGACACAGAATGAATCTTCCTCTACACAGCCCATCACACACTCCCTGGGTCAGAGACAGAGTGATTAATCCTATGCACTGTTCCATCAAACACTCCCGGGGTCAGACACAGAGTGAATCTCCATCCACGCCGTCCCATCACACACTCCCGGGGTCAGACACAGAGTGATTGTTCCTCTATACGGTCCCATCAAACACTCCCGGGGTCATACACAGAGAGATTATTCCTCTACACGGTCCCAACTAACGCTCCCGGGGTCAGACACAGAGTCATTATTCCTCTAAACGGTCACATCAAACTCTTCCGGGGACAGACACAGAGAGATTATTCCTCTACACGGTCCCATCACACACTCCCGGGGTCAGACACAGAGTCATTATTCCTCTACACGGTCACATCAAACTCTTCCGGGGTCAGACACAGAGTGAATTTATATCCACACCGTCCCATCACACAATCCCGTGGTCAGACACAGAGTGATTATTCCTCTACACGGTCCCATCAAACAATCCCGGGGCCAGACAAAGAGTGAATCTCCCTACACACCGTCCCATCACACACTCCCGTGCTCACACACTGTATGATTATTCCTCTCCACGGTCCCATCAAACACTCCCGGGGTCAGACACAGACTGAATCTCCCTCCACACCGTCCCATCACACACTCCCGTGGTCAGAGACAGAGTGATTATTCCTCTGCACGGTCCCATCAAACACTCAAGGGTTCAGACACAGAGTGAATCTCCCTCCACGCCGTCCCATCACACACTCCCGGGGTCAGACACAGAGTGAATCTCCCTCCACGCCGTCCCATCACAGACTCCCGGGGTCAGAAACAGAGTGATTATTCCTCTACACGGTCCCATCAAACACTCCCGGGGTCAGGCACAGAGAGATTATTCCTCTACACGGTCCCAACTAACGCTCCCGGGGTCAGACACAGAGTCATTATTCCTCTACACGGTCACATCAAACTCTTCCGGGGTCAGACACAGTGAGATCATACCTCTACACGGTCCCATCACACACTCCCGGGGTCAGACAGAGTATGATTATTCCTCTCCACGGTCCCATCAAACACTCCCGGGGTCAGACACAGACTGAATCTCCCTCCACACCGTCCCATCACACACTCCCGTGGGCAGCGACAGAGTGATTATTCCTCTACACGGTCCCAACAAACACTCCCGGTGTCAGACACAGTGTGAATCTCCTTCCACACCGTTCCATCACACTCTCCCGGGGTCAGACACAGAGTGATTATTCCTCTACACTGACCCAACAAACACTCCCGGGGTCAGACACAGAATGATACTCCCGCCAAACTGTCCCATCACACGCTCCCGGGGTCAAACACAGAGTGAATCTTCCTCTACACAGCCCATCACACACTCCCTGGGTCAGACACAGAGAGAATCTCCCTCCACACGTCCCAAAACACACTCCCGGGTCAGACACAGACTGATTATTCCTCTGCACGGTCCCATCAAACACTCCCGGGGTCAGACACAGAGTGATTATTCCTCTACACGGTCCCAACAAACACTCCCGGGGTCAGACACAGAGTGATTATTCCTCTACACGGTCCCATCAAACACTCCAGGGTCAGACACAGACTGAATCACCCTCCACGCCGTCCCATCACACACTCCCGGGGTCAGACACAGAGTGATTATTCCTCTACACGGTCCCATCAAACACTCCCGGGGTCAGACACAGAGTGATTATTCCTCTACACGGTCCCATCAAACACTCCAGGGTCAGACACAGACTGAATCACCCTCCACGCCGTCCCATCACACACTCCCGGGGTCAGACACTGAGTGATTATTCCTCTACACTGTCCCAACAAACACTCCCGGGGTCAGGCACAGAGTTATTCTTCCTCTACACGGTCCCATCAAACATTCCCGGGGTCAGGCACAGAGAGATTATTCCTCTACACGGTCCCAACTAACGCTCCCGGGGTCAGACACAGAGTCATTATTCCTCTTCACGGTCACATCAAACTCTTCCGGGGTCAGACACAGAGAGATTATTTCTCTACGCGGTCCCATCACACACTCCCGGGGTCAGACACAGAGTCATTATTCCTCTACACGGTCAGATCAAACTCTTCCGGGGTCAGACACAGAGTGAATTTATATCCACACGGTCCCATCACTCACTCCCGTGGTCAGACACAGAGTGATTATTCCTCTACACGGTTCCATCAAACTCTCCCGGGGTCAGACACAGAGTGTATCTCCCTCCACGCCGTCCCATCACACACTCCCGGGGTCAGACACATAGTGATTATTCCTCTACACGGTCCCATCAAATACTCCCGGGGTCAGACACAGAGTGATTATTCCTCTACACGGTCCCAACAAACACTCCCGGTGTCAGACACAGTGTGAATCTCCTTCCACACCGTCCCATCACACTCTCCCGGGGTCAGACACAGAGTGATTATTCCTCTACACGGTCCCAACAAACACTCCCGGAGTCAGACACAGAGTGATTATTCCTCTACACGTTCCCATCAAAAACTACCGGGGGACAGACACAGAGTGATTATTCCTCTACGCGGTCCCATCAAACACTCCCGGGGTCAGACACAGAGTGAATCTCCCTCCACACGGTCCCATCACACACTTCCGTGGTCAGACACAGAGTGATTATTCTTCTCCACGGTGCCATCAAACCCTCCCGGGGTCACACACAGAGTGATTATTCCTCTACACATTCCAATCACACACGCCCGGGGTCTGACACAGAATGATACTCCCGCCACACTGTCCCATCACACGCTCCCGGGGTCAAACACAGAATGAATCTTCCTCTACACAGCCCATCACATACTCCCTGGGTCAGACACAGAGAGAATCTCCCTCCACACGTCCCAAACCACACTCCCGGGTCAGACACAGATTGATTATTCCTCTGCACGTTCCCAACAAACACTCCCGGGGTCAGACACAGAGTGATTATTCCTCTACGCTGTACCATCAAACACTCCGTGGGTCAGACACACAGTGATTATTCCTCTGCACGGTCCCATCAAACACTCCCGGGTCAGACACAGATTGAATCACCCTCCACGCCGTCCCATCACACACTCCCGGGGTCAGACACTGAGTGATTATTCCTCTACACGATCCCATCAAACACTCCCGGGGTCAGACACAGAGTGAGTCTCAATCCACACCGTCCCATCACAAACTCCCGGTATCAGACTCAGAGTGATTATTCCTCTACACGGTCCTATCAAACACTCCCGGGGTCAGACACAGAGTGAATTTATATCCACACCGTCCCATCATAACCTCTCGGGGTCAGACACAGAGTGAATCTCCCTCCACACCGTCCAATCACACACTCCAGTGGTCAGACACAGTATGATTATTCCTCTCCACGGTCTCATCAAACACTCCCGGGGTCAGACACAGAGAGATTATTCCTCTACAAGGTCCCAACTAACGCTCCCGGGGTCAGACACAGAGCCATTGTTCCTCTGCACGGTCAAATCAAACTCTTCCGGGGTCAGACACAGAGAGATTATTCCTCTACACGGTCCCATCACACACTCCCGGGGTCAGACACAGAGTCATTATTCCTCTACACGGTCAGATCAAACTCTTCCGGGGTCAGACACCGAGTGAATTTATATCCACACCGTCCCATCACACACTCCCGTGGTCAGACACTGAGTGATTATTCCTCTACACGATCCCATCAAACACTCCCGGGGTCAGACACAGAGTGAGTCTCAATCCACACCGTCCCATCACAAACTCCCGGTATCAGACTCAGAGTGATTATTCCTCTACACGGTCCTATCAAACACTCCCGTGGTCAGACACAGAGTGAATTTATATCCACACCGTCCCATCATAACCTCTCGGGGTCAGACACAGAGTGAATCTCCCTCCACACCGTCCAATCACACACTCCAGTGGTCAGACACAGTATGATTATTCCTCTCCACGGTCTCATCAAACACTCCCGGGGTCAGACACAGAGCCATTGTTCCTCTGCACGGTCACATCAAACATTCCCGGGGTCAGGCACAGAGAGATTATTCCTCTACACGGTCCCAACTAACGCTCCCGGGGTCAGACACAGAGTCATTATTCCTCTTCACGGTCACATCAAACTCTTCCGGGGTCAGACACAGAGAGATTATTTCTCTACGCGGTCCCATCACACACTCCCGGGGTCAGACACAGAGTCATTATTCCTCTACACGGTCAGATCAAACTCTTCCGGGGTCAGACACAGAGTGAATTTATATCCACACGGTCCCATCACTCACTCCCGTGGTCAGACACAGAGTGATTATTCCTCTACACGGTTCCATCAAACTCTCCCGGGGTCAGACACAGAGTGTATCTCCCTCCACGCCGTCCCATCACACACTCCCGGGGTCAGACACATAGTGATTATTCCTCTACACGGTCCCATCAAATACTCCCGGGGTCAGACACAGAGTGATTATTCCTCTACACGGTCCCAACAAACACTCCCGGTGTCAGACACAGTGTGAATCTCCTTCCACACCGTCCCATCACACTCTCCCGGGGTCAGACACAGTGTGATTATTCCTCTACACGGTCCCAACAAACACTCCCGGGGTCAGACACAGAGTGATTATTCCTCTACACGTTCCCATCAAAAACTACCGGGGGACAGACACAGAGTGATTATTCCTCTACGCGGTCCCATCAAACACTCCCGGGGTCAGACACAGAGTGAATCTCCCTCCACACGGTCCCATCACACACTTCCGTGGTCAGACACAGAGTGATTATTCTTCTCCACGGTGCCATCAAACCCTCCCGGGGTCACACACAGAGTGATTATTCCTCTACACATTCCAATCACACACGCCCGGGGTCTGACACAGAATGATACTCCCGCCACACTGTCCCATCACAAGCTCCCGGGGTCAAACACAGAATGAATCTTCCTCTACACAGCCCATCACATACTCCCTGGGTCAGACACAGAGAGAATCTCCCTCCACACGTCCCAAACCACACTCCCGGGTCAGACACAGATTGATTATTCCTCTGCACGTTCCCAACAAACACTCCCGGGGTCAGACACAGAGTGATTATTCCTCTACGCTGTACCATCAAACACTCCGTGGGTCAGACACACAGTGATTATTCCTCTGCACGGTCCCATCAAACACTCCCGGGTCAGACACAGATTGAATCACCCTCCACGCCGTCCCATCACACACTCCCGGGGTCAGACACTGAGTGATTATTCCTCTACACGATCCCATCAAACACTCCCGGGGTCAGACACAGAGTGAGTCTCAATCCACACCGTCCCATCACAAACTCCCGGTATCAGACTCAGAGTGATTATTCCTCTACACGGTCCTATCAAACACTCCCGGGGTCAGACACAGAGTGAATTTATATCCACACCGTCCCATCATAACCTCTCGGGGTCAGACACAGAGTGAATCTCCCTCCACACCGTCCAATCACACACTCCAGTGGTCAGACACAGTATGATTATTCCTCTCCACGGTCTCATCAAACACTCCCGGGGTCAGACACAGAGAGATTATTCCTCTACAAGGTCCCAACTAACGCTCCCGGGGTCAGACACAGAGCCTTTGTTCCTCTGCACGGTCACATCAAACTCTTCCGGGGTCAGACACAGAGAGATTATTCCTCTACACGGTCCCATCACACACTCCCGGGGTCAGACACAGAGTCATTATTCCTGTACACGGTCAGATCAAACTCTTCCGGGGTCAGACACCGAGTGAATTTATATCCACACCGTCCCATCACACACTCCCGTGGTCAGACACAGTGATTATTCCTCTACACTGTCCCATCAAACACTCCCGGGGTCAGACAAAGAGTGAATCTCCCTACACACCGTCCCATGACACACTCCCGTGGTCAGGCACAGTATGATTATTCCTCTCCACGGTCCCATCATACACTCCCGGGGTCAGACACAGACTAAATCTCCCTCCACACCGTCCCATCACACACTCCCGTGGTCAGACACAGAGTGATTATTCCTCTACACGGTCCCATCAAACAATCCCGGGGCCAGACAAAGAGTGAATCTCCCTACACACCGTCCCATGACACACTCCCGTGGTCAGGCACAGTAAGATTATTCCTCTCCACGGTCCCATCATACACTCCCGGGGTCAGACACAGACAAAAATCTCCCTCCACACCGTCCCATCACACACTCCCGTGGTCAGAGACAAAGTGATTATTCCTATACACTGTTCCATCAAACACTCCCGGGGTCAGACACAGAGTGAGTCTCCCTCCACGCCGTCCCATCACACACTCCCAGGGTCAGACACAGAGTGATTATTCCTCTATACGGTCCCATCAAACACTCCCGGGGTCAGACACAGAGAGATTATTCCTCTACACGGTCCCAACTAACGCTCCCGGGGTCAGACACAGAGTGAGTCTCAATCCACACCTTCCCATCACACACTCCCGGGGTCAGACACAGTGAGATTATTCCTCTACACGGTCCCATCACACACTCCCGGGGTCAGACACAGTATGATTATTCCTCTCCACGGTCCCATCAAACACTCCCGGGGTCAGACACAGACTGAATCTCCCTCCACGCCGTCCCATCACACACTCCCGGGGTCAGACACTGAGTGATTATTCCTCTACACGATCCCATCAAACACTCCCGGGGTCAGACACAGAGTGAGTCTCAATCCACACCGTCCCATCACAAACTCCCGGTATCAGACTCAGAGTGATTATTCCTCTACACGGTCCTATCAAACACTCCCGGGGTCAGACACAGAGTGAATTTATATCCACACCGTCCCATCATAACCTCTCGGGGTCAGACACAGAGTGAATCTCCCTCCACACCGTCCAATCACACACTCCAGTGGTCAGACACAGTATGATTATTCCTCTCCACGGTCTCATCAAACACTCCCGGGGTCAGACACAGAGAGATTATTCCTCTACAAGGTCCCAACTAACGCTCCCGGGGTCAGACACAGAGCCATTGTTCCTCTGCACGGTCAAATCAAACTCTTCCGGGGTCAGACACAGAGAGATTATTCCTCTACACGGTCCCATCACACACTCCCGGGGTCAGACACAGAGTCATTATTCCTCTACACGGTCAGATCAAACTCTTCCGGGGTCAGACACCGAGTGAATTTATATCCACACCGTCCCATCACACACTCCCGTGGTCAGACACTGAGTGATTATTCCTCTACACGATCCCATCAAACACTCCCGGGGTCAGACACAGAGTGAGTCTCAATCCACACCGTCCCATCACAAACTCCCGGTATCAGACTCAGAGTGATTATTCCTCTACACGGTCCTATCAAACACTCCCGTGGTCAGACACAGAGTGAATTTATATCCACACCGTCCCATCATAACCTCTCGGGGTCAGACACAGAGTGAATCTCCCTCCACACCGTCCAATCACACACTCCAGTGGTCAGACACAGTATGATTATTCCTCTCCACGGTCTCATCAAACACTCCCGGGGTCAGACACAGAGCCATTGTTCCTCTGCACGGTCACATCAAACATTCCCGGGGTCAGGCACAGAGAGATTATTCCTCTACACGGTCCCAACTAACGCTCCCGGGGTCAGACACAGAGTCATTATTCCTCTTCACGGTCACATCAAACTCTTCCGGGGTCAGACACAGAGAGATTATTTCTCTACGCGGTCCCATCACACACTCCCGGGGTCAGACACAGAGTCATTATTCCTCTACACGGTCAGATCAAACTCTTCCGGGGTCAGACACAGAGTGAATTTATATCCACACGGTCCCATCACTCACTCCCGTGGTCAGACACAGAGTGATTATTCCTCTACACGGTTCCATCAAACTCTCCCGGGGTCAGACACAGAGTGTATCTCCCTCCACGCCGTCCCATCACACACTCCCGGGGTCAGACACATAGTGATTATTCCTCTACACGGTCCCATCAAATACTCCCGGGGTCAGACACAGAGTGATTATTCCTCTACACGGTCCCAACAAACACTCCCGGTGTCAGACACAGTGTGAATCTCCTTCCACACCGTCCCATCACACTCTCCCGGGGTCAGACACAGTGTGATTATTCCTCTACACGGTCCCAACAAACACTCCCGGGGTCAGACACAGAGTGATTATTCCTCTACACGTTCCCATCAAAAACTACCGGGGGACAGACACAGAGTGATTATTCCTCTACGCGGTCCCATCAAACACTCCCGGGGTCAGACACAGAGTGAATCTCCCTCCACACGGTCCCATCACACACTTCCGTGGTCAGACACAGAGTGATTATTCTTCTCCACGGTGCCATCAAACCCTCCCGGGGTCACACACAGAGTGATTATTCCTCTACACATTCCAATCACACACGCCCGGGGTCTGACACAGAATGATACTCCCGCCACACTGTCCCATCACAAGCTCCCGGGGTCAAACACAGAATGAATCTTCCTCTACACAGCCCATCACATACTCCCTGGGTCAGACACAGAGAGAATCTCCCTCCACACGTCCCAAACCACACTCCCGGGTCAGACACAGATTGATTATTCCTCTGCACGTTCCCAACAAACACTCCCGGGGTCAGACACAGAGTGATTATTCCTCTACGCTGTACCATCAAACACTCCGTGGGTCAGACACACAGTGATTATTCCTCTGCACGGTCCCATCAAACACTCCCGGGTCAGACACAGATTGAATCACCCTCCACGCCGTCCCATCACACACTCCCGGGGTCAGACACTGAGTGATTATTCCTCTACACGATCCCATCAAACACTCCCGGGGTCAGACACAGAGTGAGTCTCAATCCACACCGTCCCATCACAAACTCCCGGTATCAGACTCAGAGTGATTATTCCTCTACACGGTCCTATCAAACACTCCCGGGGTCAGACACAGAGTGAATTTATATCCACACCGTCCCATCATAACCTCTCGGGGTCAGACACAGAGTGAATCTCCCTCCACACCGTCCAATCACACACTCCAGTGGTCAGACACAGTATGATTATTCCTCTCCACGGTCTCATCAAACACTCCCGGGGTCAGACACAGAGAGATTATTCCTCTACAAGGTCCCAACTAACGCTCCCGGGGTCAGACACAGAGCCTTTGTTCCTCTGCACGGTCACATCAAACTCTTCCGGGGTCAGACACAGAGAGATTATTCCTCTACACGGTCCCATCACACACTCCCGGGGTCAGACACAGAGTCATTATTCCTGTACACGGTCAGATCAAACTCTTCCGGGGTCAGACACCGAGTGAATTTATATCCACACCGTCCCATCACACACTCCCGTGGTCAGACACAGTGATTATTCCTCTACACTGTCCCATCAAACACTCCCGGGGTCAGACAAAGAGTGAATCTCCCTACACACCGTCCCATGACACACTCCCGTGGTCAGGCACAGTATGATTATTCCTCTCCACGGTCCCATCATACACTCCCGGGGTCAGACACAGACTAAATCTCCCTCCACACCGTCCCATCACACACTCCCGTGGTCAGACACAGAGTGATTATTCCTCTACACGGTCCCATCAAACAATCCCGGGGCCAGACAAAGAGTGAATCTCCCTACACACCGTCCCATGACACACTCCCGTGGTCAGGCACAGTAAGATTATTCCTCTCCACGGTCCCATCATACACTCCCGGGGTCAGACACAGACAAAAATCTCCCTCCACACCGTCCCATCACACACTCCCGTGGTCAGAGACAAAGTGATTATTCCTATACACTGTTCCATCAAACACTCCCGGGGTCAGATACAGAGTGAGTCTCCCTCCACGCCGTCCCATCACACACTCCCAGGGTCAGACACAGAGTGATTATTCCTCTATACGGTCCCATCAAACACTCCCGGGGTCAGACACAGAGAGATTATTCCTCTACACGGTCCCAACTAACGCTCCCGGGGTCAGACACAGAGTGAGTCTCAATCCACACCTTCCCATCACACACTCCCGGGGTCAGACACAGTGAGATTATTCCTCTACACGGTCCCATCACACACTCCCGGGGTCAGACACAGTATGATTATTCCTCTCCACGGTCCCATCAAACACTCCCGGGGTCAGACACAGACTGAATCTCCCTCCACACCGTCCCATCACACACTCCCGTGGGCAGAGACAGAGTGATTATTACTCTACACGGTAGCAACAAACACTCCCGGTGTCAGACACAGTGTGAATCTCCTTCCACACCGTTCCATCACACTCTCCCGGGGTCAGACACAGAGTGATTATTCCTCTACACTGTCCCAACAAACACTCCCGGGGTCAGACACAGAATGAATCTTCCTCTACACAGCCCATCACACACTCCCTGGGTCAGACACAGAGAGAATCTCCCTCCACACGTCCAAAAACACACTCCCGGGTCAGACACAGACTGATTATTCCTCTACACGGTCCCATCAAACACTCCCGGGGTCAGACACAGAGTGATTATTCCTCTACACTGTACCATCAAACACTCCGTGGGTCAGACACACTGTGATTATTCCCCTACACGGTCCCATCAAACACTCCCGGGTCAGACACAGACTGAATCACCCTCCACGCCGTCCCATCACACACTCCCGGGGTCAGACACTGAGTGATTATTCCTCTACACTGTCCCAACAAACACTCCCGGGGTCAGGCACAGTGTGATTTTTCCTCTACACGGTCCCATCAAACACTCCCGGGTTCAGACACAGAGTGAATCTCCCTCCACGCCGTCCCATCACACACTCCCGGGGTCAGACACAGAGTGATTATTCCTCTACACGGTCCCATCAAACATTCCCGGGGTCAGGCACAGAGAGATTATTCCTCTACACGGTCCCAACTAACGCTCCCGGGGTCAGCCACAGAGTCATTATTCCTCTACACAGTCACATCAAACTCTTCCGGGGTCAGACACAGAATGAATCTTCCTCTACACAGCCCATCACACACTCCCTGGGTCAGACACAGAGTGATTATTCTTCTCCACGGTGCCATCAAACCCTCCCGGGGTCACACACAGAGTGATTATTCCTCTACACATTCCAATCACACACGCCCGGGGTCTGACACAGAATGATACTCCCGCCACACTGTCCCATCACAAGCTCCCGGGGTCAAACACAGAATGAATCTTCCTCTACACAGCCCATCACATACTCCCTGGGTCAGACACAGAGAGAATCTCCCTCCACACGTCCCAAACCACACTCCCGGGTCAGACACAGATTGATTATTCCTCTGCACGTTCCCAACAAACACTCCCGGGGTCAGACACAGAGTGATTATTCCTCTACGCTGTACCATCAAACACTCCGTGGGTCAGACACACAGTGATTATTCCTCTGCACGGTCCCATCAAACACTCCCGGGTCAGACACAGATTGAATCACCCTCCACGCCGTCCCATCACACACTCCCGGGGTCAGACACTGAGTGATTATTCCTCTACACGATCCCATCAAACACTCCCGGGGTCAGACACAGAGTGAGTCTCAATCCACACCGTCCCATCACAAACTCCCGGTATCAGACTCAGAGTGATTATTCCTCTACACGGTCCTATCAAACACTCCCGGGGTCAGACACAGAGTGAATTTATATCCACACCGTCCCATCATAACCTCTCGGGGTCAGACACAGAGTGAATCTCCCTCCACACCGTCCAATCACACACTCCAGTGGTCAGACACAGTATGATTATTCCTCTCCACGGTCTCATCAAACACTCCCGGGGTCAGACACAGAGAGATTATTCCTCTACAAGGTCCCAACTAACGCTCCCGGGGTCAGACACAGAGCCTTTGTTCCTCTGCACGGTCACATCAAACTCTTCCGGGGTCAGACACAGAGAGATTATTCCTCTACACGGTCCCATCACACACTCCCGGGGTCAGACACAGAGTCATTATTCCTGTACACGGTCAGATCAAACTCTTCCGGGGTCAGACACCGAGTGAATTTATATCCACACCGTCCCATCACACACTCCCGTGGTCAGACACAGTGATTATTCCTCTACACTGTCCCATCAAACACTCCCGGGGTCAGACAAAGAGTGAATCTCCCTACACACCGTCCCATGACACACTCCCGTGGTCAGGCACAGTATGATTATTCCTCTCCACGGTCCCATCATACACTCCCGGGGTCAGACACAGACTAAATCTCCCTCCACACCGTCCCATCACACACTCCCGTGGTCAGACACAGAGTGATTATTCCTCTACACGGTCCCATCAAACAATCCCGGGGCCAGACAAAGAGTGAATCTCCCTACACACCGTCCCATGACACACTCCCGTGGTCAGGCACAGTAAGATTATTCCTCTCCACGGTCCCATCATACACTCCCGGGGTCAGACACAGACAAAAATCTCCCTCCACACCGTCCCATCACACACTCCCGTGGTCAGAGACAAAGTGATTATTCCTATACACTGTTCCATCAAACACTCCCGGGGTCAGACACAGAGTGAGTCTCCCTCCACGCCGTCCCATCACACACTCCCAGGGTCAGACACAGAGTGATTATTCCTCTATACGGTCCCATCAAACACTCCCGGGGTCAGACACAGAGAGATTATTCCTCTACACGGTCCCAACTAACGCTCCCGGGGTCAGACACAGAGTGAGTCTCAATCCACACCTTCCCATCACACACTCCCGGGGTCAGACACAGTGAGATTATTCCTCTACACGGTCCCATCACACACTCCCGGGGTCAGACACAGTATGATTATTCCTCTCCACGGTCCCATCAAACACTCCCGGGGTCAGACACAGACTGAATCTCCCTCCACACCGTCCCATCACACACTCCCGTGGGCAGAGACAGAGTGATTATTACTCTACACGGTAGCAACAAACACTCCCGGTGTCAGACACAGTGTGAATCTCCTTCCACACCGTTCCATCACACTCTCCCGGGGTCAGACACAGAGTGATTATTCCTCTACACTGTCCCAACAAACACTCCCGGGGTCAGACACAGAATGAATCTTCCTCTACACAGCCCATCACACACTCCCTGGGTCAGACACAGAGAGAATCTCCCTCCACACGTCCAAAAACACACTCCCGGGTCAGACACAGACTGATTATTCCTCTACACGGTCCCATCAAACACTCCCGGGGTCAGACACAGAGTGATTATTCCTCTACACTGTACCATCAAACACTCCGTGGGTCAGACACACTGTGATTATTCCCCTACACGGTCCCATCAAACACTCCCGGGTCAGACACAGACTGAATCACCCTCCACGCCGTCCCATCACACACTCCCGGGGTCAGACACTGAGTGATTATTCCTCTACACTGTCCCAACAAACACTCCCGGGGTCAGGCACAGTGTGATTTTTCCTCTACACGGTCCCATCAAACACTCCCGGGTTCAGACACAGAGTGAATCTCCCTCCACGCCGTCCCATCACACACTCCCGGGGTCAGACACAGAGTGATTATTCCTCTACACGGTCCCATCAAACATTCCCGGGGTCAGGCACAGAGAGATTATTCCTCTACACGGTCCCAACTAACGCTCCCGGGGTCAGCCACAGAGTCATTATTCCTCTACACAGTCACATCAAACTCTTCCGGGGTCAGACACAGAGAGATTATTTCTCTACGCGGTCCCATCACACACTCCCGGGGTCAGACACAGAGTCATTATTCCTCTACACGGTCAGATCAAACTCTTCCGCGGTCAGACACAGAGTGAATTTATATCCACACGGTCCCATCACTCACTCCCGGGGTCAGACTCAGAGTGATTATTCCTCTACACGGTCCCAACAAACACTCCCGGTGTCAGACACAGTGTGAATCTCCTTCCACACCGTCCCATCACACTCTCCCGGGGTCAGACACAGAGTGATTATTCCTCTACACGGTCCCAACAAACACTCCCGGGGTCAGACACAGAGTGATTATTCCTCTGCACGGTCCCATCAAACACTCCCGGGGTCAGACACAGTGTGATTATTCCTCTACACTGTACCATCAAACACTCCGTGGGTCAGACACACAGTGATTATTCCCCTACACGGTCCCATCAAACACTCCCGGGTCAGACACAGACTGAATCACCCTCCACGCCGTCCCATCACACACTCCCGGGGTCAGACACTGAGTGATTATTCCTCTACACTGTCCCAACAAACACTCCCGGGGTCAGGCACAGAGTGATTTTTCCTCTACACGGTCCCATCAAACACTCCCGGGTTCAGACACAGAGTGAATCTCCCTCCACGCCGTCCCATCACACACTCCCGGGGTCAGACACAGAGTGATTATTCCTCTACACGGTCCCATCAAACACTCCCGGGGTCAGACACAGAGTGATTATTCCTCTACACTGTACCATCAAACACTCCCGGGGTCAGACACAGAATGAATCTTCCTCTACACAGACAATCACACACTCCCTGGGTCAGACACAGAGAGAATCTCCCTCTACACGTCCCAAAACACACTCCCGGGGTCAGACACAGAGAGATTATTCCTCTACACGGTCCCAACTAACGCTCCCGTGGTCAGACACAGAGTCATTATTCCTCTACACGGTCACATCAAACTCTTCTGGGGACAGACACAGACAGATTATTCCTCTACACGGTCAAATCACACACTCCCGGGGTCAGACACAGAGTCATTATTTCTCTACACGTTCACATCAAACTCTTCCGGGGTCAGACACAGAGTGAATTTATATCCACACCGTCCCATCACACAATCCCGTGGTCAGACACAGAGTGATTATTCCTCTACACGGTCCCATCAAACACTCAAGGTTTCAGACACAGAGTGAATCTCCCTCCACGCCGTCCCGTCACACACTCCCGGGGTCAGACACAGAGTGATTATTCCTCTACACGGTCCCATCAAACACTCCCGGGGTCAGGCACAGAGTGATTTTTCCTCTACACGGTCCCATCAAACACTCCCAGGTTCAGACACAGAGTGAATCTCCCTCCACGCCGTCCCATCACACAATCCCGGGGTCAGGCACAGAGAGATTATTCCTCTACACGGTCCCATCTAACGCTCCCGGGGTCAGACACAGAGTCATTATTCCTCGACACGGTCACATCAAACTCTTCCGGGGTCAGACACAGTGAGATTATTCCTCTACACGGTCCCATCACACACTCCCGGGGTCAGACACAGTATGATTATTCCTCTCCACGGTCCCATCAAACACTCCCGGTGTCAGACACAGTGTGAATCTCCTTCCACACTGTTCCATCACACTCTCCCGGGGTCAGACACAGAGTGATTATTCCTCTACACTGTCCCAACAAACACTTCCGGGGTCAGACACAGAATGAATCTTCCTCGACACAGCCCATCACACACTCCCTGGGTCAGACACAGAGAGAATCTCCCTCCACACGTCCCAAAACACACTCCCGGGTCAGACACAGACTGATTATTCCTCTACACGGTCCCATCAAACACTCCCGGGGTCAGACACAGAGTGATTATTCCTCTACACTGTACCATCAAACACTCCGTGGGTCAGACACACAGTGATTATTCCTCTACACGGTCCCATTAAACACTCCCGGGTCAGACACAGACTGAATCACCCTCCACGCCGTCCCATCACACACTCCCGCGGTCAGACACTGAGTGATTATTCCTCTACACGGTCCCATCAAACACTCCCGGGGTCAGGCACAGAGAGATTATTCCTCTACACGGTCCCAACTAACGCTCCCGGGGTCAGACACGGAGTAATTATTCCTCTACACAGTCACATCAAACTCTTCCGGGGTCAGACACAGTGAGATTATTCCTCTACACGGTCCCATCACACACTCCCGGGGTCAGACACAGTATGATTATTCCTCTCCACGGTCCCATCAAACACTCCCGGGGTCAGACACAGACTGAATCTCCCTCCACACCGTCCCATCACACACTCCCGTGGGCAGAGACAGAGTGATTATTCCTCTACACGGTCCCAACAAACACTCCCGGTGTCAGACACAGTGTGAATCTCCTTCCACACCGTTACATCACACTCTCCCGGGGTCAGACACAGAGTGATTGTTCCTCTACACTGTCCCAACAAACACTCCCGGGATCAGACACAGAATGAATCTGCCTCTACACAGCCCATCACACACTCCCTGGGTCAGACACAGAGAGAATCTCCCTCCACACGTTCCAAAACACACTCCCGGGTCAGACATAGACTGATTATTCCTCTACACGGTCCCATCAAACACTCCCGGGGTCAGACACAGAGTGATTATTCCTCTACACTGTACCATCAAACACTCCCGGGGTCAGACACAGAATGAATCTTCCTCTACACAGCCCATCACACACTCCCTGGGTCAGACACAGAGAGAATCTCCCTCTACACGTCCCAAAACACACTCCCGGGTCAGACACAGTGAGATTATTCCTCTACACGGTCCCATCAAACACTCCCGGGGTCAGACACAGAGTGATTATTCCTCTCCACGGTCCCATCAAACACTCCCGGTGTCAGACACAGTGTGAATCTCCTTCCACACCGTTCCATCACACTCTCCCGGGGTCTGACACAGAGTGATTATTCCTCTACACTGTCCCAACAAACACTTCCGGGGTCAGACACAGAATGAATCTTCCTCTACACAGCCCATCACACACTCCCTGGGTCAGACACAGAGAGAATCTCCCTCCACACGTCCCAAAACACACTCCCGGGTCAGACACAGACTGATTATTCCTCTACACGGTCCCATCAAACACTCCCGGGGTCAGACACAGAGTGATTATTCCTCTACACGGTCCCATCAAACACTCCCGGGGTCAGGCACAGAGAGATTATTCCTCTACACGGTCCCAACTAACGCTCCCGGGGTCAGACACGGAGTAATTATTCCTCTACACAGTCACATCAAACTCTTCCGGGGACAGACACAGTGAGAATATTCCTCTACACGGTCCCATCACACACTCCCGGGGACAGACACAGTATGATTATTCCTCTCCACGGTCCCATCAAACACTCCCGGGGTCAGACACAGACTGAATCTCCCTCCACACCGTCCCATCACATACTCCCGTGGGCAGAGACAGAGTGATTATTCCTCTACACGGTCCCAAAAAACACTCCCGGTGTCAGACACAGTGTGAATCTCCTTCCACACCGTTACATCACACACTCCCGGGGTCAGACACAGTATGATTATTCCTCTCCACGGTCCCATCAAACACTCCCGGTGTCAGACACAGTGTGAATCTCCTTCCACACCGTTCCATCACACTCTCCCGGGGTCAGACACAGAGTGATTATTCCTCTACACTGTCCCATCAAAAACTTCCGGGGTCAGACACAGAATGAATCTTCCTCTACACAGCCCATCACACACTCCCTGGGTCAGACACAGAGAGAATCTCCCTCCACACGTCCCAAAACACACTCCCGGGTCAGACACAGACTGATTATTCCTCTACACGGTCCCATCAAACACTCCCGGGGTCAGACACAGAGTGATTATTCCTCTACACTGTACCATCAAACACTCCGTGGGTCAGACACACAGTGATTATTCCTCTACACGGTCCCATCAAACACTCCCGGGTCAGACACAGACTGAATCACCCTCCACGCCGTCCCATCACACACTCCCGGGGTCAGACACTGAGTGATTATTCCTCTACACGGTCCCATCAAACACTCCCGGGGTCCGGCACGGAGAGATTATTCCTCTACACGGTCCAACTAACGCTCCCGGGGTCAGACACGGAGTAATTATTCCTCTACACAGTCACATCAAACTCTTCCGGGGTCAGACACAGTGAGATTATTCCTCTACACGGTCCCATCACACACTCCCGGGGTCAGACAAAGTATGATTATTCCTCTCCACGGTCCCATCAAACACTCCCGGGGTCAGACACAGACTGAATCTCCCTCCACACCGTCCCATCACACACTCCCGTGGGCAGAGACAGAGTGATTATTCCTCTACACGGTCCCAACAAACACTCCCGGTGTCAGACACAGAATGAATCTTCCTCTACACAGCCCATCACACACTCCCTGGGTCAGACACAGAGAGAATCTCCCTCCACACGTCCCAAGACACACTCCCGGGTCAGACATAGACTGATTATTCCTCTACACGGTCCCATCAAACACTCCCGGGGTCAGACACAGAGTGATTATTCCTCTACACTGTACCATCAAACACTCCCGGGGTCAGACACAGAATGAATCTTCCTCTACACAGCCCATCACACACTCCCTGGGTCAGACACAGAGAGAATCTCCCTCTACACGTCCCAAAACACACTCCCGGGTCAGACACAGTGAGATTATTCCTCTACACGGTCCCATCAAACACTCCCGGGGTCAGACACAGAGTGATTATTCCTCTCCACGGTCCCATCAAACACTCCCGGTGTCAGACACAGTGTGAATCTCCTTCCACACCGTTCCATCACACTCTCCCGGGGTCAGACACAGAGTGATTATTCCTCTACACTGTCCCAACAAACACTCCCGGGGTCAGACACATAGTGATTATTCCTCTCCACGGTCCCATCAAACACTCCCGGGGTCAGACACAGACTGAATCTCCCTCCACACCGTCCCATCACATACTCCCGTGGGCAGAGACAGAGTGATTATTCCTCTACACGGTCCCAAAAAACACTCCCGGAGTCAGACACAGTGTGAATCTCCTTCCACACCGTTACATCACACTCTCCCGGGGTCAGACACAGAGTGATTATTCCTCTACACTGTCCCAACAAACACTCCCGGGGTCAGACGCAGAATGAATCTTCCTCTACACAGCCCATCACACACTCCCTGGGTCAGACACAGAGAGAATCTCCCTCCACACGTCCCAAAACACTCTCCCGGGTCAGACATAGACTAATTATTCCTCTACACGGTCCCATCAAACACTCCCGGGGTCAGACACAGAGTGATTATTCCTCTACACTGTACCATCAAACACTCCCGGGGTCAGACACAGAATGAATCTTCCTATACACAGCCCATCACACACTCCCTGGGTCAGACACAGAGAGAATCTCCCTCCACACGTCCCAAAACACACTCCCGGGTCAGACATAGACTGATTATTCCTCTACACGGTCCCATCAAACACTCCCGGGGTCAGACACAGAGTGATTATTCCTCTCCACGGTCCCATCAAACACTCACGGTGTCAGACACAGTGTGAATCTCCTTCCACACCGTTCCGTCACACTCTCCCGGGGTCAGACACAGAGTGATTATTCCTCTACACTGTCCCAACAAACACTTCCGGGGTCAGACACAGAATGAATCTTCCTCTACACAGCCCATCACACACTCCCTGGGTCAGACACAGAGAGAATCTCCCTCCACACGTCCCAAAACACACTCCCGGGTCAGACACAGACTGATTATTCCTCTACACGGTCCCATCAAACACTCCCGGGTCAGACACAGACTGAATCACCCTCCACGCCGTCCCATCACACACTCCCGGGGTCAGACACTGAGTGATTATTCCTCTACACGGTCCCATCAAACACTCCCGGGGTCAGGCACAGAGAGATTATTCCTCTACACGGTCCCATCAAACACTCCCGGGGTCAGACACAGAGTGATTATTCCTCTACACAGTCACATCAAACTCTTCCGGGGTCAGAGACAGTGAGATTATTCCTCTACACGGTCCCATCACACACTCCCGGGGTCATACACATTATGATTATTCCTCTCCACGGTCCCATCAAACACTCCCGGGGTCAGACACAGACTGAATCTCCCTCCACACCGTCCCATCACACACTCCCGTGGGCAGAGACAGAGTGATTATTCCTCTACACGGTCCCAACAAACACTCCCGGTGTCAGACACAGTGTGAATCTCCTTCCACACCGTTACATCACACTCTCCCGGGGTCAGACACAGAGTGATTATTCCTCTACACTGTCCCAAAAAACACTCCCGGGGTCAGACACAGAATGAATCTTCCTCTACACAGCCCATCACACACTCCCTGGGTCAGACACAGAGAGAATCTCCCTCCACACGTCCCAAAACACACTCCCGGGTCAGACATAGACTGATTATTCCTCTACACGGTCCCATCAAACACTCCCGGGGTCAGACACAGAGTGATTATTCCTCTACACTGTACCATCAAACACTCCGTGGGTCAGACACACTGTGATTATTCCTCTACACGGTCCCATCAAACACTCCCGGGTCAGACACAGACTGAATCACCCTCCACGCCGTCCCATCACACACTCCCGGGGTCAGACACTGAGTGATTCTTCCTCTACACTGTCCCAACAAACACTCCCGGGGTCAGGCACAGAGTGATTTTTCCTCTACACGGTCCCATCAAACACTCCCGGGTTCAGACACAAAGTGAATCTCCCTCCACGCCGTCCCATCACACACTCCCGGGGTCAGACACAGAGTGATTATTCCTCTACACGGTCCCATTAAACATTCCCGGGGTCAGGCACAGAGAGATTATTCCTCTACACGGTCCCAACTAACGCTCCCGGGGTCAGACACAGAGTCATTATTCCTCTACACGGTCACATCAAACACTCCCGGGGTCAGACACAGAGTCATTATTCCTCTACACGGTCAGATCAAACTCTTCCGGGGTCAGACACAGAGTGAATTTATATCCACACGGTCCCATCACTCACTCCCGTGGTCAGACAGAGAGTGATTATTCCTCTACACGGTTCCATCAAACACTCCCGGGATAAGACACAGAGTGTATCTCCCTCCACGCCGTCCCATCACACACTCCCGGGGTCAGAAACATAGTGATTATTCCTCTACACGGTCCCATCAAATATTCCCGGGGTCAGACACAGAGTGATTATTCCTCTACACGGTCCCAACAAACACTCCCGGTGTCAGACACAGTGTGAATCTCCTTCCACACCGTCTCACAATACTCTCCCGGGGTCATACACAGAGTGATTATTCCTCTACACGGTCCCAACAAACACTCCCGGGGTCAGACACAGAGTGATTATTCCTCTACACGGTCCCATCAAACAATACCGGGGGTCAGACACAGAGTGATTATTCCTCTACGCGGTACCATCAAACACTCCCGGGGTCAGACACAGAGTGAATCTCCCTCCACACGGTCCCATCACACACTTCCGTGGTCAGACACAGAGTGATTATTCTTCTCCACGGTGCCATCAAACACTCCCGGGGTCACACACAGAGTGATTATTCCTCTACACATTCCAATCACACACGCCCGGGGTCTGACACAGAATGATACTCCCGCCACACTGTCCCATCACACTCACCCGGGGTCAAACACAGAATGAATCTTCCTCTACACAGCCCATCACACACTCCCTGGGTCAGACACAGAGAGAATCTCCCTCCACACGTCCCAAAACACACTCCCGGGTCAGACACAGATTGATTATGCCGCTGCACGTTCCCATCAAACACTCCCGGGGTCAGACACAGAGTGATTATTCCTCTACGCTGTACCATCAAACACTCCGTGGGTCAGACACACAGTGATTATTCCTCTACACGGTCCCATCAAACACTCCCGGGTCAGACACAGAGTGAGGCTCAATCCACACCGTCCCATCACAAACTCCCGGTATCAGACTCAGAGTGATTATTCCTCTACACGGTCCTATCAAACACTCCCGGGGTCAGACACAGAGTGAATTTATATCCACACCGTCCCATCATAATCTCTCGGGGTCAGACACAGAGTGAATCTCCCTCCACACCGTCCAATCACACACTCCAGTGGTCAGACACAGTATGATTATTCCTCTCCACGGTCTCATCAAACTCTCCCGGGGTCAGACACAGAGAGATTATTCCTCTACACGTTCACATCAAACTCTTCCGGGGTCAGACAGAGAGTGAATTTATATCCACACCGTCCCATCACACAATCCCGTGGTCAGACACAGAGTGATTATTCCTCTACACGGTCCCATCAAACAATCCCGGGGCCAGACAAAGAGTGAATCTCCCTACACACCGTCCCATCACACACTCCAGTGCTCAGACACAGTATGATTATTCCTCTCCACGGTCCCATCAAACACTCCCGGGGTCAGACACAGTCTGAATCTCCCTACACACCGTCCCATCACACACTCCCGTGGTCAGAGACAGAGTGATTATTCCTCTGCACGGTCCCATCAAACACTCAAGGGTTCAGACACAGAGTGAATCTCCCTCCACGCCGTCCCATCACACACTCCCGGGGTCAGACACAGTGAGATTATTCCTCTACACGGTCCCATCACACACTCCCGGGGTCAGACACAGTATGATTATTCCTCTCCACGTTCCCATCAAACACTCCCGGGGTCAGACACAGACTGAATCTCCCTCCACACCGTCCCATCACACACTCCCGTGGGCAGAGACAGAGTGATTATTCCTCTACACGGTCCCAACAAACACTCCCGGTGTCAGACACAGTGTGAATCTCCTTCCACACCGTTCCATCACACTCTCCCGGGGTCAGACACAGAGTGATTATTCCTCTACACTGTCCCAACAAACACTCCCGGGGTCAGACACAGAATGAATCATCCTCTACACAGCCCATCAAACACTACCGGGGGACAGACACAGAGTGATTATTCCTCTACGCGGTCCCATCAAACACTCCCGGGGTCAGACACAGAGTGAATCTCCCTCCACACGGTCCCATCACACACTTCCGTGGTCAGACACAGAGTGATTATTCTTCTCCACGGTGCCATCAAACACTCCCGGGGTCACACACAGAGTGATTATTCCTCTACACATTCCAATCACACACGCCCGGAGTCTGACACAGAATGATACTCCCGCCACACTGTCCCATCACACGCTCCCGCGGTCAAACACAGAATGAATCTTCCTCTACACAGCCCATCACACACTCCCTGGGTCAGACACAGAGAGAATCTCCCTCCACACGTCCTAAAACACACTCCCGGGTCAGACACAGATTGATTATTCCTCTGCACGTTCCCATCAAACACTCCCGGGGTCAGACACAGAGTGATTATTCCTCTACGCTGTACCATCAAACACTCCGTGGGTCAGACAGACAGTGATTATTCCTCTACACGGTCCCATCAAACACTCCCGGGGTCAAACACAGAATGAATCTTCCTCTACACAGCCCATCACACACTCCCTGGGTCAGACACAGATTGAATCACCCTCCACAGCGTCCCATCACAAACTCCCGGGGTCAGACACTGAGTGATTATTCCTCTACACAATCCCATCAAACACTCCCGGGGTCAGACACAGAGTGAGTCTCAATCCACACCGTCCCATCACAAACTCCCGGTATCAGACTCAGAGTGATTATTCCTCTACACGGTCCTATCAAACACTCCCGGGGTCAGACACAGAGTGAATTTATATCCACACCGTCCCATCATAATCTCTCGGGGTCAGACACAGAGTGAATCTCCCTCCACACCGTCCAATCACACAATCCAGTGGTCAGACACAGTATGATTATTCCTCTCCACGGTCTCATCAAACACTCCCGGGGTCAGACACAGAGAGATTATTCCTCTACACGGTCCCAACTAACGCTCCCGGGGTCAGACACAGTGTGAATCTTCTTCCACACCGTCCCATCACACTCTCCCGGGGTCAGACACAGAGTGATTATTCCTCTACACGGTCCCATCAAACACTCCCGGGTCAGACACAGACTGAATCACCCTCCACGCCGTCCCATCACACACTCCCGGGGTCAGACACTGAGTGATTATTCCTCTACACGGTCCCATCAAACACTCCCGGGGTCAGGCACAGAGAGATTATTCCTCTACACGGTCCCATCAAACACTCCCGGGGTCAGACACAGAGTGATTATTCCTCTACACAGTCACATCAAACTCTTCCGGGGTCAGAGACAGTGAGATTATTCCTCTACACGGTCCCATCACACACTCCCGGGGTCATACACATTATGATTATTCCTCTCCACGGTCCCATCAAACACTCCCGGGGTCAGACACAGACTGAATCTCCCTCCACACCGTCCCATCACACACTCCCGTGGGCAGAGACAGAGTGATTATTCCTCTACACAGTCACATCAAACTCTTCCGGGGTCAGAGACAGTGAGATTATTCCTCTACACGGTCCCATCACACACTCCCGGGGTCATACACATTATGATTATTCCTCTCCACGGTCCCATCAAACACTCCCGGGGTCAGACACAGACTGAATCTCCCTCCACACCGTCCCATCACACACTCCCGTGGGCAGAGACAGAGTGATTATTCCTCTACACGGTCCCAACAAACACTCCCGGTGTCAGACACAGTGTGAATCTCCTTCCACACCGTTACATCACACTCTCCCGGGGTCAGACACAGAGTGATTATTCCTCTACACTGTCCCAAAAAACACTCCCGGGGTCAGACACAGAATGAATCTTCCTCTACACAGCCCATCACACACTCCCTGGGTCAGACACAGAGAGAATCTCCCTCCACACGTCCCAAAACACACTCCCGGGTCAGACATAGACTGATTATTCCTCTACACGGTCCCATCAAACACTCCCGGGGTCAGACACAGAGTGATTATTCCTCTACACTGTACCATCAAACACTCCGTGGGTCAGACACACTGTGATTATTCCTCTACACGGTCCCATCAAACACTCCCGGGTCAGACACAGACTGAATCACCCTCCACGCCGTCCCATCACACACTCCCGGGGTCAGACACTGAGTGATTCTTCCTCTACACTGTCCCAACAAACACTCCCGGGGTCAGGCACAGAGTGATTTTTCCTCTACACGGTCCCATCAAACACTCCCGGGTTCAGACACAAAGTGAATCTCCCTCCACGCCGTCCCATCACACACTCCCGGGGTCAGACACAGAGTGATTATTCCTCTACACGGTCCCATTAAACATTCCCGGGGTCAGGCACAGAGAGATTATTCCTCTACACGGTCCCAACTAACGCTCCCGGGGTCAGACACAGAGTCATTATTCCTCTACACGGTCACATCAAACACTCCCGGGGTCAGACACAGAGTCATTATTCCTCTACACGGTCAGATCAAACTCTTCCGGGGTCAGACACAGAGTGAATTTATATCCACACGGTCCCATCACTCACTCCCGTGGTCAGACAGAGAGTGATTATTCCTCTACACGGTTCCATCAAACACTCCCGGGATAAGACACAGAGTGTATCTCCCTCCACGCCGTCCCATCACACACTCCCGGGGTCAGAAACATAGTGATTATTCCTCTACACGGTCCCATCAAATATTCCCGGGGTCAGACACAGAGTGATTATTCCTCTACACGGTCCCAACAAACACTCCCGGTGTCAGACACAGTGTGAATCTCCTTCCACACCGTCTCACAATACTCTCCCGGGGTCATACACAGAGTGATTATTCCTCTACACGGTCCCAACAAACACTCCCGGGGTCAGACACAGAGTGATTATTCCTCTACACGGTCCCATCAAACAATACCGGGGGTCAGACACAGAGTGATTATTCCTCTACGCGGTACCATCAAACACTCCCGGGGTCAGACACAGAGTGAATCTCCCTCCACACGGTCCCATCACACACTTCCGTGGTCAGACACAGAGTGATTATTCTTCTCCACGGTGCCATCAAACACTCCCGGGGTCACACACAGAGTGATTATTCCTCTACACATTCCAATCACACACGCCCGGGGTCTGACACAGAATGATACTCCCGCCACACTGTCCCATCACACTCTCCCGGGGTCAAACACAGAATGAATCTTCCTCTACACAGCCCATCACACACTCCCTGGGTCAGACACAGAGAGAATCTCCCTCCACACGTCCCAAAACACACTCCCGGGTCAGACACAGATTGATTATGCCGCTGCACGTTCCCATCAAACACTCCCGGGGTCAGACACAGAGTGAATTTATATACACACCGTCCCATCATAATCTCTCGGGGTCAGACACAGAGTGAATCTCCCTCCACACCGTCCAATCACACACTCCAGTGGTCAGACACAGTATGATTATTCCTCTCCACGGTCTCATCAAACTCTCCCGGGGTCAGACACAGAGAGATTATTCCTCTACACGTTCACATCAAACTCTTCCGGGGTCAGACACAGAGTGAATTTATATCCACACCGTCCCATCACACAATCCCGTGGTCAGACACAGAGTGATTATTCCTCTACACGGTCCCATCAAACAATCCCGGGGCCAGACAAAGAGTGAATCTCCCTACACACCGTCCCATCACACACTCCAGTGCTCAGACACAGTATGATTATTCCTCTCCACGGTCCCATCAAACACTCCCGGGGTCAGACACAGACTGAATCTCCCTCCACACCGTCCCATCACACACTCCCGTGGTCAGAGACAGAGTGATTATTCCTCTGCACGGTCCCATCAAACACTCAAGGGTTCAGACACAGAGTGAATCTCCCTCCACGCCGTCCCATCACACACTCCCGGGGTCAGACACAGTGAGATTATTCCTCTACACGGTCCCATCACACACTCCCGGGGTCAGACACAGTATTATTATTCCTCTCCACGTTCCCATCAAACACTCCCGGGGTCAGACACAGACTGAATCTCCCTCCACACCGTCCCATCACACACTCCCGTGGGCAGAGACAGAGTGATTATTCCTCTACACGGTCCCAACAAACACTCCCGGTGTCAGACACAGTGTGAATCTCCTTCCACACCGTTCCATCACACTCTCCCGGGGTCAGACACAGAGTGATTATTCCTCTACACTGTCCCAACAAACACTCCCGGGGACAGGCACAGAGTGAATCTCGCTCCACGCCGTCCCATCACACACTCCCGGGGTCAGACACAGAGTGATTATTCCTCTACACGGTCCCATCAAACACTCCCGGGGTCAAACACAGAATGAATCTTCCTCTACACAGCCCATCACACACTCCCTGGGTCAGACACAGATTGAATCACCCTCCACACCGTCCCATCACACACTCCCGGGGTCAGACACTGAGTGATTATTCCTCTACACGATCCCATCAAACACTCCCGGGGTCAGACACAGAGTGAGTCTCAATCCACACCGTCCCATCACAAACTCCCGGTATCAGACTCAGAGTGATTATTCCTCTACACGGTCCTATCAAACACTCCCGGGGTCAGACACAGAGTGAATTTATATCCACACCGTCCCATCATAATCTCTCGGGGTCAGACACAGAGTGAATCTCCCTCCACACCGTCCAATCACACACTCCAGTGGTCAGACACAGTATGATTATTCCTCTCCACGGTCTCATCAAACACTCCCGGGGTCAGACACAGAGAGATTATTCCTCTACACGGTCCCAACTAACGCTCCCGGGGTCAGACACAGAGTCATTGTTCCTCTGCACGGTCACATCAAACTCTTCCGGGGTCAGACACAGAGAGATTATTCCTCTACACGGTCCCATCACACACTCCCGGGGTCAGACACAGAGTCATTATTCCTCTACACGGTCAGATCAAACTCTTCCGGGGTCAGACACAGAGTGAATTTATATCCACACCGTCCCATCACACACTCCCGTGGTCAGACACAGTGATTATTCCTCTACACTGTCCCATCAAACACTCCCGGGGTCAGACAAAGAGTGAATCTCCCTACACACCGTCCCATGACACACTCCAGTGGTCAGGCACAGTATGATTATTCCTCTCCACGGTCCCATCATACACTCCCGGGGTCAGACACAGACTAAATCTCCCTCCACACCGTCCCAACACACACTCCCGTGGTCAGACACAGAGTGATTATTCCTCTACACGGTCCCATCATACACTCCCGGGGTCAAACACAGACAAAAATCTCCCTCCACACCGTCCCATCACACACTCCCGTGGTCAGAGACAGAGTGATTATTCCTATGCACTGTTCCATCAAACACTCCCGGGGTCAGACACAGAGTGAATCTCCCTCCACGCCGTCCCATCACACACTCCCGGGGTCAGACACAGAGTGATTATTCCTCTATACGGTCCCATCAAACACTCCCGGGGTCAGACACAGAGAGATTATTCCTCTACACGGTCCCATCTAACGCTATCGGGGTCAGACACAGAGTCATTATTCCTCCACACGGTCACATCAAACTCTTCTGGGGACAGACACAGAGAGATTATTCCTCCACACGGTCCCATCACACACTCCCGGGGTCAGACACAGAGTCATTATTCCTCTACACGTTTACATCAAACTCTCCCGTGGTCAGAGACAGAGTGATTATTCCTCTGCACGGTCCATTCAAACACTCAAGGGTTCAGACACAGCGTGAATCTCCCTCCACGCCGTCCCATCACACACTCCCGGGGTCAGACACAGAGTGATTATTCCTCTACACGGTCTCATCAAACACTCCCGGGGTCAGACACAGAGTGAATTTATATCCACACCGTCCCATCATAATCTCTCGGGGTCAGACACAGAGTGAATCTCCCTCCACACCGTCCAATCACACACTCCAGTGGTCAGACACAGTATGATTATTCCTCTCCACGGTCTCATCAAACACTCCCGGGGTCAGACACAGAGAGATGATTCCTCTACACGGTCCCAACTAACGCTCCCGGGGTCAGACACAGAGTCATTGTTCCTCTGCACGGTCACATCAAACTCTTCCGGGGTCAGACACAGAGAGATTATTCCTCTACACGGTCCCATCACACACTCCCGGGGTCAGACACAGAGTCATTATTCCTCTACACGGTCAGATCAAACTCTTCCGGGGTCAGACACAGAGTGAATTTATATCCACACCGTCCCATCACACACTCCCGTGGTCAGACACAGTGATTATTCCTCTACACTGTCCCATCAAACACTCCCGGGGTCAGACAAAGAGTGAATCTCCCTACACACCGTCCCATGACACACTCCAGTGGTCAGACACAGAGTGATTATTCCTCTACACGGTCCCATCATACACTCCCGGGGTCAGACACAGACTAAATCTCCCTCCACACCGTCCCAACACACACTCCCGTGGTCAGACACAGAGTGATTATTCCTCTACACGGTCCCATCATACACTCCCGGGGTCAAACACAGACAAAAATCTCCCTCCACACCGTCCCATCACACACTCCCGTGGTCAGAGACAGAGTGATTATTCCTATGCACTGTTCCATCAAACACTCCCGGGGTCAGACACAGAGTGAATCTCCCTCCACGCCGTCCCATCACACACTCCCGGGGTCAGACACAGAGTGATTATTCCTCTATACGGTCCCATCAAACACTCCCGGGGTCAGACACAGAGAGATTATTCCTCTACACGGTCCCATCTAACGCTATCGGGGTCAGACACAGAGTCATTATTCCTCCACACGGTCACATCAAACTCTTCTGGGGACAGACACAGTGAGATTATTCCTCCACACGGTCCCATCACACACTCCCGGGGTCAGACACAGAGTCATTATTCCTCTACACGTTTACATCAAACTCTCCCGTGGTCAGAGACAGAGTGATTATTCCTCTGCACGGTCCATTCAAACACTCAAGGGTTCAGACACAGCGTGAATCTCCCTCCACGCCGTCCCATCACACACTCCCGGGGTCAGACACAGAGTGATTATTCCTCTACACGGTCCCATCAAACACTCCCGGGGTCAGGCACAGAGTGGTATTTCCTCTACACGGTCCCATCAAACACTCCCAGGTTCAGACACAGAGTGAATCTCCCTCCACGCCGTCCCATCACACACTCCCGGGGTCAGATACAGAGTGATTATTCCTCTACACGGTCCCATCAAACACTCCCGGGGTCAGGCACAGAGAGATTATTCCTCTACACGGTCCCAACTAACGCTCCCGGGGTCAGACACAGAGTCATTATTCCTCTACACGGTCCCATCTAACGCTATCGGGGTCAGACACAGAGTCATTATTCCTCCACACGGTCACATCAAACTCTTCTGGGGACAGACACAGAGAGATTATTCCTCCACACGGTCCCATCACACACTCCCGGGGTCAGACACAGAGTCATTATTCCTCTACACGTTTACATCAAACTCTCCCTTGGTCAGAGACAGAGTGATTATTCCTCTGCACGGTCCATTCAAACACTCAAGGGTTCAGACACAGCGTGAATCTCCCTCCACGCCGTCCCATCACACACTCCCGGGGTCAGACACAGAGTGATTATACCTCTACACGGTCCCATCAAACACTCCCGGGGTCAGGCACAGAGTGGTATTTCCTCTACACGGTCCCATCAAACACTCCCAGGTTCAGACACAGAGTGAATCTCCCTCCACGCCGTCCCATCACACACTCCCGGGGTCAGATACAGAGTGATTATTCCTCTACACGGTCCCATCAAACACTCCCGGGGTCAGGCACAGAGAGATTATTCCTCTACACGGTCCCAACTAACGCTCCCGGGGTCAGACACAGAGTCATTATTCCTCTACACGGTCACATCAAACTCTTCCGGGGTCAGACACAGTGAGATTATTCCTCTACACGGTCCCATCACACACTCCCGGGGTCAGACACAGTATGATTATTCCTCTCCACGGTCCCATCAAACACTCCCGGGGTCAGACACAGACTGAATCTCCCTCCACACCGTCCCATCACACACTCCCGTGGGCAGAGACAGAGTGATTATTCCTCTACACGGTCCCAACAAACACTCCCGGGGTCAGACACAGAGTGATTATTCCTCTACACGGTCCCATCAAACACTACCGGGGGTCAGACACAGAGTGATTATTCCTCTACACGGTCCCATCAAACACTCCCGGGGTCAGACACAGAGTGAATCTCCCTCCACACGGTCCCATCACACTCTCCCGGGGTCAGACACAGAGTGATTAATCCTCTACACGGTCCCAACAAACACTCCCGGGGTCAGACACAGAGTGATTATTCCTCTACACTGTCCCAACAAACACTCCCGGGGTCAGACACAGAATGAATCTTCCTCTACACAGCCTATCACACACTCCCTGGGTCAGACACAGAGAGAATCTCCCTCCACACGTCCCAAAACACACTCCCGGGTCAGACACAGACTGATTATTCCTCTACACGGTCCCATCAAACACTTCTGGGGACAGACACAGAGAGATTATTCCTCTACACGGTCCCATCACACACTCCCGGGGTCAGACACAGAGTCATTATTCCTCTACAAGTTCACATCAAACTCTTCCGGGGTCAGACACAGAGTGAATGTATATCCACACCGTCCCATCACACAATCCCGTGGTCAGACACAGAGTGATTATTCCTCTACACGGTCCCATCAAACAATCCCGGGGCCAGACAAAGAGTGAATCTCCCTACACACCGTCCCATCACACACTCCCGTGGTCAGACACAGTATGATTATTCCTCTCCACGGTCCCATCAAACACTCCCGGGGTCAGACACAGAGAGATTATTCCTCTACACGGTCCCATCTAACGCTATCGGGGTCAGACACAGAGTCATTATTCCTCCACACGGTCACATCAAACTCTTCTGGGGACAGACACAGAGAGATTATTCCTCCACACGGTCCCATCACACACTCCCGGGGTCAGACACAGAGTCATTATTCCTCTACACGTTTACATCAAACTCTCCCGTGGTCAGAGACAGAGTGATTATTCCTCTGCACGGTCCATTCAAACACTCAAGGGTTCAGACACAGCGTGAATCTCCCTCCACGCCGTCCCATCACACACTCCCGGGGTCAGACACAGAGTGATTATTCCTCTACACGGTCTCATCAAACACTCCCGGGGTCAGACACAGAGTGAATTTATAACCACACCGTCCCATCATAATCTCTCGGGGTCAGACACAGAGTGAATCTCCCTCCACACCGTCCAATCACACACTCCAGTGGTCAGACACAGTATGATTATTCCTCTCCACGGTCTCATCAAACACTCCCGGGGTCAGACACAGAGAGATGATTCCTCTACACGGTCCCAACTAACGCTCCCGGGGTCAGACACAGAGTCATTGTTCCTCTGCACGGTCACATCAAACTCTTCCGGGGTCAGACACAGAGAGATTATTCCTCTACACGGTCCCATCACACACTCCCGGGGTCAGACACAGAGTCATTATTCCTCTACACGGTCAGATCAAACTCTTCCGGGGTCAGACACAGAGTGAATTTATATCCACACCGTCCCATCACACACTCCCGTGGTCAGACACAGTGATTATTCCTCTACACTGTCCCATCAAACACTCCCGGGGTCAGACAAAGAGTGAATCTCCCTACACACCGTCCCATGACACACTCCAGTGGTCAGACACAGAGTGATTATTCCTCTACACGGTCCCATCATACACTCCCGGGGTCAGACACAGACTAAATCTCCCTCCACACCGTCCCAACACACACTCCCGTGGTCAGACACAGAGTGATTATTCCTCTACACGGTCCCATCATACACTCCCGGGGTCAAACACAGACAAAAATCTCCCTCCACACCGTCCCATCACACACTCCCGTGGTCAGAGACAGAGTGATTATTTCTATGCACTGTTCCATCAAACACTCCCGGGGTCAGACACAGAGTGAATCTCCCTCCACGCCGTCCCATCACACACTCCCGGGGTCAGACACAGAGTGATTATTCCTCTATACGGTCCCATCAAACACTCCCGGGGTCAGACACAGAGAGATTATTCCTCTACACGGTCCCATCTAACGCTATCGGGGTCAGACACAGAGTCATTATTCCTCCACACGGTCACATCAAACTCTTCTGGGGACAGACACAGTGAGATTATTCCTCCACACGGTCCCATCACACACTCCCGGGGTCAGACACAGAGTCATTATTCCTCTACACGTTTACATCAAACTCTCCCGTGGTCAGAGACAGAGTGATTATTCCTCTGCACGGTCCATTCAAACACTCAAGGGTTCAGACACAGCGTGAATCTCCCTCCACGCCGTCCCATCACACACTCCCGGGGTCAGACACAGAGTGATTATTCCTCTACACGGTCCCATCAAACACTCCCGGGGTCAGGCACAGAGTGGTATTTCCTCTACACGGTCCCATCAAACACTCCCAGGTTCAGACACAGAGTGAATCTCCCTCCACGCCGTCCCATCACACACTCCCGGGGTCAGATACAGAGTGATTATTCCTCTACACGGTCCCATCAAACACTCCCGGGGTCAGGCACAGAGAGATTATTCCTCTACACGGTCCCAACTAACGCTCCCGGGGTCAGACACAGAGTCATTATTCCTCTACACGGTCCCATCTAACGCTATCGGGGTCAGACACAGAGTCATTATTCCTCCACACGGTCACATCAAACTCTTCTGGGGACAGACACAGAGAGATTATTCCTCCACACGGTCCCATCACACACTCCCGGGGTCAGACACAGAGTCATTATTCCTCTACACGTTTACATCAAACTCTCCCTTGGTCAGAGACAGAGTGATTATTCCTCTGCACGGTCCATTCAAACACTCAAGGGTTCAGACACAGCGTGAATCTCCCTCCACGCCGTCCCATCACACACTCCCGGGGTCAGACACAGAGTGATTATACCTCTACACGGTCCCATCAAACACTCCCGGGGTCAGGCACAGAGTGGTATTTCCTCTACACGGTCCCATCAAACACTCCCAGGTTCAGACACAGAGTGAATCTCCCTCCACGCCGTCCCATCACACACTCCCGGGGTCAGATACAGAGTGATTATTCCTCTACACGGTCCCATCAAACACTCCCGGGGTCAGGCACAGAGAGATTATTCCTCTACACGGTCCCAACTAACGCTCCCGGGGTCAGACACAGAGTCATTATTCCTCTACACGGTCACATCAAACTCTTCCGGGGTCAGACACAGTGAGATTATTCCTCTACACGGTCCCATCACACACTCCCGGGGTCAGACACAGTATGATTATTCCTCTCCACGGTCCCATCAAACACTCCCGGGGTCAGACACAGACTGAATCTCCCTCCACACCGTCCCATCACACACTCCCGTGGGCAGAGACAGAGTGATTATTCCTCTACACGGTCCCAACAAACACTCCCGGGGTCAGACACAGAGTGATTATTCCTCTACACGGTCCCATCAAACACTACCGGGGGTCAGACACAGAGTGATTATTCCTCTACACGGTCCCATCAAACACTCCCGGGGTCAGACACAGAGTGAATCTCCCTCCACACGGTCCCATCACACTCTCCCGGGGTCAGACACAGAGTGATTAATCCTCTACACGGTCCCAACAAACACTCCCGGGGTCAGACACAGAGTGATTATTCCTCTACACTGTCCCAACAAACACTCCCGGGGTCAGACACAGAATGAATCTTCCTCTACACAGCCTATCACACACTCCCTGGGTCAGACACAGAGAGAATCTCCCTCCACACGTCCCAAAACACACTCCCGGGTCAGACACAGACTGATTATTCCTCTACACGGTCCCATCAAACACTTCTGGGGACAGACACAGAGAGATTATTCCTCTACACGGTCCCATCACACACTCCCGGGGTCAGACACAGAGTCATTATTCCTCTACAAGTTCACATCAAACTCTTCCGGGGTCAGACACAGAGTGAATGTATATCCACACCGTCCCATCACACAATCCCGTGGTCAGACACAGAGTGATTATTCCTCTACACGGTCCCATCAAACAATCCCGGGGCCAGACAAAGAGTGAATCTCCCTACACACCGTCCCATCACACACTCCCGTGGTCAGACACAGTATGATTATTCCTCTCCACGGTCCCATCAAACACTCCCGGGGTCAGACACAGACTGAATCTCCCTCCACACCGTCCCATCACACACTCCCGTGGTCAGAGACAGAGTGATTATTCCTCTGCACGGTCCATTCAAACACTCAAGGGTTCAGACACAGCGTGAATCTCCCTCCACGCCGTCCCATCACACACTCCCGGGGTCAGACACAGAGTCATTATTCCTCTACACGGTCAGATCAAACTCTTCCGGGGTCAGACACAGAGTGAATTTATATCCACACCGTCCCATCACACACTCCCGTGGTCAGACACAGTGATTATTCCTCTACACTGTCCCATCAAACACTCCCGGGGTCAGACAAAGAGTGAATCTCCCTACACACCGTCCCATGACACACTCCAGTGGTCAGACACAGAGTGATTATTCCTCTACACGGTCCCATCATACACTCCCGGGGTCAGACACAGACTAAATCTCCCTCCACACCGTCCCAACACACACTCCCGTGGTCAGACACAGAGTGATTATTCCTCTACACGGTCCCATCATACACTCCCGGGGTCAAACACAGACAAAAATCTCCCTCCACACCGTCCCATCACACACTCCCGTGGTCAGAGACAGAGTGATTATTCCTATGCACTGTTCCATCAAACACTCCCGGGGTCAGACACAGAGTGAATCTCCCTCCACGCCGTCCCATCACACACTCCCGGGGTCAGACACAGAGTGATTATTCCTCTATACGGTCCCATCAAACACTCCCGGGGTCAGACACAGAGAGATTATTCCTCTACACGGTCCCATCTAACGCTATCGGGGTCAGACACAGAGTCATTATTCCTCCACACGGTCACATCAAACTCTTCTGGGGACAGACACAGTGAGATTATTCCTCCACACGGTCCCATCACACACTCCCGGGGTCAGACACAGAGTCATTATTCCTCTACACGTTTACATCAAACTCTCCCGTGGTCAGAGACAGAGTGATTATTCCTCTGCACGGTCCATTCAAACACTCAAGGGTTCAGACACAGCGTGAATCTCCCTCCACGCCGTCCCATCACACACTCCCGGGGTCAGACACAGAGTGATTATTCCTCTACACGGTCCCATCAAACACTCCCGGGGTCAGGCACAGAGTGGTATTTCCTCTACACGGTCCCATCAAACACTCCCAGGTTCAGACACAGAGTGAATCTCCCTCCACGCCGTCCCATCACACACTCCCGGGGTCAGATACAGAGTGATTATTCCTCTACACGGTCCCATCAAACACTCCCGGGGTCAGGCACAGAGAGATTATTCCTCTACACGGTCCCAACTAACGCTCCCGGGGTCAGACACAGAGTCATTATTCCTCTACACGGTCCCATCTAACGCTATCGGGGTCAGACACAGAGTCATTATTCCTCCACACGGTCACATCAAACTCTTCTGGGGACAGACACAGAGAGATTATTCCTCCACACGGTCCCATCACACACTCCCGGGGTCAGACACAGAGTCATTATTCCTCTACACGTTTACATCAAACTCTCCCTTGGTCAGAGACAGAGTGATTATTCCTCTGCACGGTCCATTCAAACACTCAAGGGTTCAGACACAGCGTGAATCTCCCTCCACGCCGTCCCATCACACACTCCCGGGGTCAGACACAGAGTGATTATACCTCTACACGGTCCCATCAAACACTCCCGGGGTCAGGCACAGAGTGGTATTTCCTCTACACGGTCCCATCAAACACTCCCAGGTTCAGACACAGAGTGAATCTCCCTCCACGCCGTCCCATCACACACTCCCGGGGTCAGATACAGAGTGATTATTCCTCTACACGGTCCCATCAAACACTCCCGGGGTCAGGCACAGAGAGATTATTCCTCTACACGGTCCCAACTAACGCTCCCGGGGTCAGACACAGAGTCATTATTCCTCTACACGGTCACATCAAACTCTTCCGGGGTCAGACACAGTGAGATTATTCCTCTACACGGTCCCATCACACACTCCCGGGGTCAGACACAGTATGATTATTCCTCTCCACGGTCCCATCAAACACTCCCGGGGTCAGACACAGACTGAATCTCCCTCCACACCGTCCCATCACACACTCCCGTGGGCAGAGACAGAGTGATTATTCCTCTACACGGTCCCAACAAACACTCCCGGGGTCAGACACAGAGTGATTATTCCTCTACACGGTCCCATCAAACACTACCGGGGGTCAGACACAGAGTGATTATTCCTCTACACGGTCCCATCAAACACTCCCGGGGTCAGACACAGAGTGAATCTCCCTCCACACGGTCCCATCACACTCTCCCGGGGTCAGACACAGAGTGATTAATCCTCTACACGGTCCCAACAAACACTCCCGGGGTCAGACACAGAGTGATTATTCCTCTACACTGTCCCAACAAACACTCCCGGGGTCAGACACAGAATGAATCTTCCTCTACACAGCCTATCACACACTCCCTGGGTCAGACACAGAGAGAATCTCCCTCCACACGTCCCAAAACACACTCCCGGGTCAGACACAGACTGATTATTCCTCTACACGGTCCCATCAAACACTTCTGGGGACAGACACAGAGAGATTATTCCTCTACACGGTCCCATCACACACTCCCGGGGTCAGACACAGAGTCATTATTCCTCTACAAGTTCACATCAAACTCTTCCGGGGTCAGACACAGAGTGAATGTATATCCACACCGTCCCATCACACAATCCCGTGGTCAGACACAGAGTGATTATTCCTCTACACGGTCCCATCAAACAATCCCGGGGCCAGACAAAGAGTGAATCTCCCTACACACCGTCCCATCACACACTCCCGTGGTCAGACACAGTATGATTATTCCTCTCCACGGTCCCATCAAACACTCCCGGGGTCAGACACAGACTGAATCTCCCTCCACACCGTCCCATCACACACTCCCGTGGTCAGAGACAGAGTGATTATTCCTCTGCACGGTCCCATCAAACACTCAAGGGTTTAGACACAGAGTGAATCTCCCTCCACGCCGTCCCATCACACACTCCCGGGGTCAGACACAGTGAGATTATTCCTCTACACATTCCCATCACACACTCCCGGGGTCAGACACAGACTGAATCTCCCTCCACACCGTCCCATCACACACTCCCGTGGGCAGAGACAGAGTGATTATTCCTCTACACGGTCCCAACAAACACTCCCGGTGTCAGACACAGTGTGAATCTCCTTCCACACCGTTCCATCACACTCTCCCGGGGTCACACACAGAGTGATTATTCCTCTACACTGTCCCAACAAACACTCCCGGGGTCAGACACAGAATGAATCTTCCTCTACACAGCCCATCACACACTCCCTGGGTCAGACACAGAGAGAATCTCCCTCCACACGTCCCAAAACACACTCCCGGGTCAGACACAAGACTGATTATTCCTCTACACGGTCCCATCAAACACTCCCGGGGTCAGACACAGAGTGATTATTCCTCTACACTGTACCATCAAATACTCCGTGGGTCAGACACACCGTGATTATTCCTCTACACTGTCCCATCAAACACTCCCGGGTCAGACACAGACTGAATCACCCTCCACGCCGTCCAATCACACACTCCCGGGGTCAGACACTGAGTGATTATTCCTCTACACTGTCCCAACAAACACTCCCGGGTTCAGGCACAGAGTGATTTTTCCTCTACACGGTCCCATCAAACACTCCCGGGTTCAGACACAGAGTGAATCTCGCTCCACGCCGTCCCATCACACACTCCCGGGGTCAGACACAGAGTGATTATTCCTCTACACGGTCCCATCAAACATTCCCGGGGTCAGACACAGAGTGATTATTCCTCTACACGGTCCCATCAAACATTCCCGGGGTCAGACACAGAGTGATTATTCCTCTACACGTTCCCATCAAACACTACCGGGGGACAGACACAGAGAGATTATTCCTCTACGCGGTCCCATCAAACACTCCCGGGGTCAGACACAGAGTGAATCTCCCTCCACACGGTCCCATCACACACTTCCGTGGTCAGACACAGAGTGATTATTCTTCTCCACGGTTCCATCAAACACTCCCGGGGTCACACACAGAGTGATTATTCCTCTACACGGTTCCATCGAACTCTCCCGGGGTCAGACACAGAGTGAATCTCAATCCACACCGACCCATCACACACTCCCGTGGTCAGAGACAGAGTGATTATTCCTCTGCACGGTCCCATCAAACACTCCCGGGGTCAGACACAGAGTCATTATTCCTCTACACGGTCACATCAAACTCTTCCGGGGACAGGCACAGAGAGATTATTCCTCTACACGGACCCATCACACACTCCCGGGGTCAGACACAGAGTGATTATTCCTCTACACGGTCCCATCAAACAATCCCGTGGTCAGACGCGGAGTGAATTTATATCCACACCGTCCCATCACACACTCCCGGCTTCAGACACAGACTCATTATTCCTCTACACGGTCACATCAAACTCTTCCTGGGTCAGAAACAGAGTTATTATTCCTCTACACGGTACCATCACACACTCCCGGGGTCCGACACAGTGTGAGTCTCCTTCCACACCGTCCCATCACACTCTCCCGGGGTCAGACACAGAGTGATTATTCCTCTACACGGTCCCATCAAACAATCCCGTGGTCAGACGCGGAGTGAATTTATATCCACACCGTCCCATCACACACTCCCGGCTTCAGACACAGACTCATTATTCCTCTACACGGTCACATCAAACTCTTCCTGGGTCAGAAACAGAGTTATTATTCCTCTACACGGTACCATCACACACTCCCGGGGTCCGACACAGTGTGAGTCTCCTTCCACACCGTCCCATCACACTCTCCCGGGGTCAGACACAGAGTGATTCTTCCTCTACACGGTTCCATCGAACTCTCCCGGGGTCAGACACAGAGTGAATCTCAATCCACACCGACCCATCACACACTCCCGTGGTCAGAGACAGAGTGATTATTCCTCTGCACGGTCCCATCAAACACTCCCGGGGTCAGACACAGAGTGATTATTCCTCTACCCGGTTTCATCAAACACTCCCGGGGTCAGACTCAGAGTGATTAATCCTCTACACGGTCACATCAAACACTTCCTGGGTCAGAAACAGAGTTATTATTCCTCTACACGGTACCATCACACACTCCCGGGGTCAGACACAGTGTGAGTCTCCTTCCACACCGTCCCATCACACTCTCCCGGGGTCTGACACAGAGTGATTATTGCTCTACACCGTCCCATCAAACACTCCAGGTGTCAGACACAGAGTGAATCTCCGTCCACACCGTCCCATCACACACTCCCGGGGTCAGACACAGAGAGATTATTCCTCTACACGGTCCCAACAAACGCTCCCGGGGTCAGACACAGAGTCATTATTCCTTTACACGGTCACATCAAACTCTTCCGGGGTCAGACACAGAGAGATTATTCCTCTACACGGTCCCATCACACACTCCCGGGGTCAGACACAGAGTGATTATTCCTCTACACGGTCCCATCAAACACTCCCAGGGTCAGACACAGACTGAATCTCCCTCCACACCGTCCCATCACACACTCCCGTGGTCAGAGACAGAGTGATTATTCCTCTACACGGTCCCAACAAACACTCCCGGTGTCAGACACAGAGTGAATCTCGCTCCACACTGTCCCATCACACACTCCAGTGGTCAGACACAGTATGATTATTCCTCTCCACGGTCTCATCAATCACTCCAGGGTTCAGACACAGAGTCATTATTCCTCTACACGGTCCGATCAAACTCTTCCGGGGTCAGACACAGAGTGAAATTATATCCACACCGTCCCATCACACTCTCCCGTGGTCAGACACAGAGTGATTATTCCTCCACACGGTCCCGTCAAACACTCCCGGGGTCAGACAAAGAGTGAATCTCCCTACACACCGTCCCATCACACACTCCCGTGGTCTGACACAGTATGATTATTCCTCTCCACGGTCCCATCAAACACTCCCGGGGTCAGACACAGACTGAATCTCCCTCCACACCGTCCCATCACACACTCCCGTGGTCAGAGACAGAGTGATTATTCCTCTGCACTGTCCCATCAAACACTCCCGGGGTCAGACACAGAGTGAATCTCCCTCCACGCCTTCCCATCACACACTCCCGTGGTCAGACACAGAGTGATTATTCCTCTACACGGTCCGATCAAACACTCCCGGGGTCAGACACAGAGTGATTATTCCTCTACATGGTCCCAACAAACACTCCCGGTGTCAGACACAGTGTGAATTTATATCCACACCGTCCCATCATAATCTCTCGGGGTCAGACACAGAGTGAATCTCGCTCCACACTGTCCCATCACACACTCCAGTGGTCAGACACAGTATGATTATTCCTCTCCACGGTCTCATCAATCACTCCAGGGGTCAGACACAGAGAGATTATTCCTCTACACGGTCACATCAAACTCTTCCGGGGACAGACACAGAGTGAAATTTTATCCACACCGTCCCATCACACAATCCCGTGGTCAGACGCAGAGTGATTATTCCTCTACACGGTCACATCACACAATCCCGGGGTCATTCAAAGAGTGAATCTCCCTACACACCGTCCCATCACACACTCCCGTGGTCAGACACAGTATGATTATTCCTCTCCACGGTCCCATCAAACACTCCCGGGGTCAGACACAGACTGAATCTCCCTCCACACCGTCCCTTCACACACTCCCGTGGTCAGAGACAGAGTGATTATTCCTCTGCACGGCCCAACAAACACTCCCGGGGTCAGACACAGAGGGAATCTCCCTTCACGCCGTCCCATCACACTCTCCCGGGGACAGACACAGAGTGATTATTCTTCTACACGGTCCCTTCAAACACTCCCGGTGTCAGACACAGAGTGATTATTCCTCTACACGGTTCCAACAAATACTCCCGGTGTCAGACACAGTGTGAATCTCCTTCCACACCGTCCCATCACACTCTCCCGGGGTCAGACACAGAGTGATTATTCCTCTACACTGTCCCAACAAACACTCCCGGGGTCAGACACAGAGTGAATCTCCCTCCACACGGTCCCATCACACACTTCCGTGGTCAGACACAGAGTGATTATTCTTCTCCACGGTCCCATCAAACACTCCCGGGGTCAGACACAGATTGATTATTCCTCTGCACGGTCCCATCACACACGCCCGGGGTCTGACACAGAATGATACTCCCACCACGCTGTCCCATCACACGCTCCCGGGGTCAAACACAGAGTGAATCTTCCTCTACACAGCCCATCACACACTCCCTGGGTCAGACACAGAGAGAATCTCCCTCCACACGTCCCAAAACACACTCCCGGGACAGACACAGACTGATTATTCCTCTGCACTGTCCCATCAAACACTCCCGGGGTCAGACACAGAGTCATTATTCCTCTACACGGTCACATCAAACTCTTCCGGGGACAGGCACAGAGAGATTATTCCTCTACACGGACCCATCACACACTCCCGGGGTCAGACACAGAGTGATTATTCCTCTACACGGTCCCATCAAACAATCCCGTGGTCAGACGCGGAGTGAATTTATATCCACACCGTCCCATCACACACTCCCGGCTTCAGACACAGACTCATTATTCCTCTACACGGTCACATCAAACTCTTCCTGGGTCAGAAACAGAGTTATTATTCCTCTACACGGTACCATCACACACTCCCGGGGTCCGACACAGTGTGAGTCTCCTTCCACACCGTCCCATCACACTCTCCCGGGGTCAGACACAGAGTGATTATTCCTCTACACGGTTCCATCGAACTCTCCCGGGGTCAGACACAGAGTGAATCTCAATCCACACCGACCCATCACACACTCCCGTGGTCAGAGACAGAGTGATTATTCCTCTGCACGGTCCCATCAAACACTTCCTGGGTCAGAAACAGAGTTATTATTCCTCTACACGGTACCATCACACACTCCCGGGGTCAGACACAGTGTGAGTCTCCTTCCACACCGTCCCATCACACTCTCCCGGGGTCTGACACAGAGTGATTATTGCTCTACACCGTCCCATCAAACACTCCAGGTGTCAGACACAGAGTGAATCTCCGTTCACACCGTCCCATCACACACTCCCGGGGTCAGACACAGTGAGATTATTCCTCTACACGGTCCCAACAAACGCTCCCGGGGTCAGACACAGAGTCATTATTCCTTTACACGGTCACATCAAACTCTTCCGGGGTCAGACACAGAGAGATTATTCCTCTACACGGTCCCAACTAACGCTCCCGGGGTCAGACACAGAGTCATTGTTCCTCTGCACGGTCACATCAAACTCTTCCGGGGTCAGACACAGAGAGATTATTCCTCTACACGGTCCCATCACACACTCCCGGGGTCAGACACAGAGTCATTATTCCTCTACACGGTCAGATCAAACTCTTCCGGGGTCAGACACAGAGTGAATTTATATCCACACCGTCCCATCACACACTCCCGTGGTCAGAAACAGTGATTATTCCTCTACACTGTCCCATCAAACACTCCCGGGGTCAGACAAAGAGTGAATCTCCCTACACACCGTCCCATGACACACTCCCGTGGTCAGGCACAGTATGATTCTTCCTCTCCACGGTCCCATCATACACTCCCGGGGTCAGACACAGACTAAATCTCCCTCCACACCGTCCCATCACACACTCCCGTGGTCAGACACAGAGTGATTATTCCTCTACACGGTCCCATCATACACTCCCGGGGTCAAACACAGACAAAAATCTCCCTCCACACCGTCCCATCACACACTCCCGTGGTCAGAGACAGAGTGATTATTCCTATGCACTGTTCCATCAAACACTCCCGGGGTCAGACACAGAGTGAATCTCCCTCCACGCCGTCCCATCACACACTCCCGGGGTCAGACACAGAGTGATTATTCCTCTACACGGTCCCAACTAACGCTCCCGGGGTCAGACACAGAGTCATTATTCCTCCACACGGTCACATCAAACTCTTCTGGGGACAGACACAGAGAGATTATTCCTCCACGCCGTCCCATCACACACTCCCGGGGTCAGACACAGAGTGATTATTCCTCTACACGGTCCCATCAAACACTCCCGGGGTCAGGCACAGAGTGGTATTTCCTCTACACGGTCCCATCAAACACTCCCAGGTTCAGACACTGAGTGAATCTCCCTCCACGCCGTCCCATCACACACTCCCGGGGTCAGATACAGAGTGATTATTCCTCTACACGGTCACATCAAACTCTTCCGGGGTCAGACACAGTGAGATTATTCCTCTACACGGTCCCATCACCCACTCCCGGGGTCAGACACAGTATGATTATTCCTCTCCACGGTCCCATCAAACACTCCCGGGGTCAGACACAGACTGAATCTCCCTCCACACCGTCCCATCACACACTCCCGTGGGCAGAGACAGAGTGATTATTACTCTACACGGTAGCAACAAACACTCCCGGTGTCAGACACAGTGTGAATCTCCTTCCACACCGTTCCATCACACTCTCCCGGGGTCAGACACAGAGTGATTATTCCTCTACACTGTCCCAACAAACACTCCCGGGGTCAGACACAGAATGAATCTTCCTCTACACAGCCCATCACACACTCCCTGGGTCAGACACAGATAGAATCTCCCTCCGCACGTCCAAAAACACACTCCCGGGTAGGACACAGAGTGATTATTCCTCTACACGGTCCCATCAAACACTCCCGGTGTCAGACACAGAGTGATTATTCCTCTACACTGTACCATCAAACACTCCGTGGGTCAGACACACAGTGATTATTCCCCTACACGGTCCCATCAAACACTCCCGGGTCAGACACAGACTGAATCACCCTCCACGCCGTCCCATCACACACTCGCGGGGTCAGACACTGAGTGATTATTCCTCTACACTGTCCCAACAAACACTCCCGGGGTCAGGCACAGAGTGATTTTTCCTCTACACGGTCACATCAAACACTCCCGGGTTCAGACACAGAGTGAATCTCCCTCCACGCCGTCCCATCACACACTCCCGGGGTCAGACACAGAGTGATTATTCCTCTACACGGTCCCATCAAACATTCCCGGGGTCAGGCACAGAGAGATTATTCCTCTACACGGTCCCAACTAACGCTCCCGGGGTCAGACACAGAGTCATTATTCCTCTACACGGTCACATCAAACTCTTCCGGGGTCAGACACAGAGAGATTATTTCTCTACGCGGTCCCATCACACACTCCCGGGGTCAGACACAGAGTCATTATTCCTCTACACGGTCAGATCAAACTCTTCCGGGGTCAGACACAGAGTGAATTTATATCCACACGGTCCCATCACTCACTCCCGGGGTCAGACACAGAGTGATTATTCCTCTACACGGTCCCAACAAACACTCCCGGGGTCAGACACAGAGTGATTATTCCTCTACACGGTCCCATCAAACTCTACCGGGTGTCAGACACAGAGTGATTATTCCTCTACGCGGTCCCATCAAACACTCCCGGGGTCAGACACAGAGTGAATCTCCCTCCACACGGTCCCATCTCACACTTCCGTGGTCAGACACAGAGTGATTATTCTTCTCCACGGTGCCATCAAACACTCCCGGGGTCACACACAGAGTGATTATTCCTCTACACATTCCAGTCACACACGCCCGGGGTCTGACACAGAATGATACTCCCGCCACACTGTTCCATCAAACACTCCCGGGGTCAGACACAGAGTGATTATTCCTCTACGCTGTACCATCAAACACTCCGTGGGTCAGACACACAGTGATTATTCCTCTACACGGTCCCATCAAACACTCCCGGGTCAGACACAGATTGAATCACCCTCCACGCCGTCCCATCACACACTCCCGGGGTCAGGCACAGTATGATTATTCCTCTCCACGGTCCCATCATACACTCCCGGGGTCAGACACAGACTAAATCTCCCTCCACACCGTCCCATCACACACTCCCGTGGTCAGAGACAGAGTGATTATTCCTATGCACTGTTCCATCAAACAATCCCGGGGTCAGACACAGAGTGAATCTCCCTCCACGCCGTCCCATCACACACTACCGGGGTCAGACACAGAGTGATTATTCCTCTATACGGTCCCTTCAAACACTCCCGGGGTCAGACACAGAGTCATTATTCCTCAACACGGTCACATCAAACTCTTCCGGGGTCAGACACAGAGAGATTATTTCTCTACGCGGTCCCATCACTCACTCCCGGGGTCAGACACAGAGTGATTATTCCTCTACACGGTCCCAACAAACACTCCCGGTGTCAGACACAGTGTGAATCTCCTTCCACACCGTCCCATCACACTCTCCCGGGGTCAGACACAGAGTGATTATTCCTCTACACGGTCCCAACAAACACTCCCGGGGTCAGACACAGAGTGATTATTCCTCTACACGGTCCCATCAAACACTACCGGGGGTCAGACACAGAGTGATTATTCCTCTACGCGGTCCCATCAAACTCTCCCGGGGTCAGACACAGAGTGAATCTCCCTCCACACGGTCCCATCTCACACTTCCGTGGTCAGACACAGAGTGATTATTCTTCTCCACGGTGCCATCAAACACTCCCGGGGTCACACACAGAGTGATTATTCCTCTACACATTCCAGTCACACACGCCCGGGGTCTGACACAGAATGATACTCCCGCCACACTGTCCCAACAAACACTCCCGGGGTCAGACACAGAGTGATTATTCCTCTACACGGTCCCATCAAACACTACCGGGGGTCAGACACAGAGAGATTATTTCTCTACGCGGTCCCATCACACACTCCCGGGGTCAGACACAGAGTGATTATTCTTCTCCACTGTGCCATCAAACACTCCCGGGGTCACACACAGAGTGATTATTCCTCTACACATTCCATTCACACACGCCCGGGGTCTGACACAGAATGATACTCCCGCCACACTGTTCCATCAAACACTCCCGGGGTCAGACACAGAGTGATTATTCCTCTACGCTGTACCATCAAACACTCCGTGGGTCAGACACACAGTGATTATTCCTCTACACGGTCCCATCAAACACTCCCGGGTCAGACACAGATTGAATCACCCTCCACGCCGTCCCATCACACACTCCCGGGGTCAGGCACAGTATGATTATTCCTCTCCACGGTCCCATCATACACTCCCGGGGTCAGTCACAGACTAAATCTCCCTCCACACCGTCCCATCACACACTCCCGTGGTCAGAGACAGAGTGATTATTCCTATGCACTGTTCCATCAAACAATCCCGGGGTCAGACACAGAGTGAATCTCCCTCCACGCCGTCCCATCACACACTCCCGGGGTCAGACACAGAGTGATTATTCCTCTATACGGTCCCTTCAAACACTCCCGGGGTCAGACACAGAGAGATTATTCCTCTGCACGGTCCCAACTAACGCTCCCGGGGTCAGACACAGAGTCATTATTCCTCCACACGGTCACATCAAACTCTTCTGGGGACAGACACAGAGAGATTATTCCTCTACACGGTCCCATCACACACTCCCGGGGTCAGACACAGAGTCATTATTCCTCTACACGTTCACATCAAACTCTTCCGGGGTCAGACACAGAGTGAATTTATATCCACACCGTCCCATCACACAATCCCGTGGTCAGACACAGAGTGATTATTCCTCTACACGGTCCCATCAAACACTCAAGGTTTCAGACACAGAGTGAATCTCCCTCCACGCCGTCCCATCACACACTCCCGGGGTCAGACACAGAGTGATTATTCCTCTACACGGTCCCATCAAACAATCCCGGGGTCAGGCACAGAGTGATTTTTCCTCTACACGGTCCCATCAAACACTCCCAGGTTCAGACACAGAGTGAATCTCCCTCCACGCCGTCCCATCACACAATCCCGTGGTCAGATACAGAGTGATTATTCCTCTACACGGTCCCATCAAACACTCCCGGGGTCAGGCACAGAGAGATTATTCCTCTACACGGTCCCATCTAACGCTCCCGGGGTCAGACACAGAGTCATTATTCCTCGACACGGTCACATCAAACTCTTCCGGGGTCAGACACAGTGAGATTATTCCTCTACACGGTCCCATCACACACTCCCGGGGTCAGACACAGTATGATTATTCCTCTCCACGGTCCCATCAAACACTCCCGGTGTCAGACACAGTGTGAATCTCCTTCCACACCGTTCCATCACACTCTCCCGGGGTCAGACACAGAGTGATTATTCCTCTACACTGTCCCACAAACACTTCCGGAGTCAGACACAGAATGAATCTTCCTCTACACAGCCCATCACACACTCCCTGGGTCAGACACAGAGAGAATCTCCCTCCACACGTCCCAAAACACACTCCCGGGTCAGACACAGACTGATTATTCCTCTACACGGTCCCATCAAACACTCCCGGGTCAGACACAGACTGAATCACCCTCCACGCCGTCCCATCACACACTCCCGGGGTCAGACACTGAGTGATTATTCCTCTACACGGTCCCATCAAACACTCCCGGGGTCAGGCACAGAGAGATTATTCCTCTACACGGTCCCAACTAACGCTCCCGGGGTCAGACACGGAGTAATTATTCCTCTACACAGTCACATCAAACTCTTCCGGGGTCAGACACAGTGAGATTATTCCTCTATACGGTCCCATCACACACTCCCGGGGTCAGACACAGTATGATTATTCCTCTCCACGGTCCCATCAAACACTCCCGGGGTCAGACACAGACTGAATCTCCCTCCACACCGTCCCATCACACACTCCCGTGGGCAGAGACAGAGTGATTATTCCTCTACACGGTCCCAACAAACACTCCCGGTGTCAGACACAGTGTGAATCTCCTTCCACACCGTTACATCACACTCTCCCGGGGTCAGACACAGAGTGATTATTCCTCTACACTGTCCCAACAAACACTCCCGGGATCAGACACAGAATGAATCTTCCTCTACACAGCCCATCACACACTCCCTGGGTCAGACACAGAGAGAATCTCCCTCCACACGTCCCAAAACACACTCCCGGGTCAGACATAGACTGATTATTCCTCTACACGGTCCCATCAAACACTCCCGGGGTCAGACACAGAGTGATTATTCCTCTACACTGTACCTTCAAACACTCCCGGGGTCAGACACAGAATGAATCTTCCTCTACACAGCCCATCAAACACTCCCTGGGTCAGACACAGAGAGAATCTCCCTCCACACGTCCCAAAACACACTCCCGGGTCAGACACAGTGAGATTATTCCTCTACACGGTCCCATCAAACACTCCCGGGGTCAGACACAGAGTGATTATTCCTCTACACTGTACCATCAAACACTCCGTGGGTCAGACACACTGTGATTATTCCTCTACACGGTCCCATCAAACACTCCCGGGTCAGACACAGACTGAATCACCCTCCACGCCGTCCCATCACACACTCCCGGGGTCAGACATTGAGTGATTATTCCTCTACACGGTCCCATCAAACACTCCCGGGGTCAGGCACAGAGAGATTATTCCTCTACACGGTCCCAACTAACGCTCCCGGGGTCAGACACTGACTGAATCTCCCTCCACACCGTCCCATCACACACTCCCGTGGGCAGAAACAGAGTGATTATTCCTCTACACGGTCCCAACAAACACTCCCGGTGTCAGACACAGTGTGAATCTCCCTCCACACGTCCCAAAACACACTCCCGGGTCAGACATAGACTGATTATTCCTCTACACGGTCCCATCAAACACTCCCGGGGTCAGACACAGAGTGATTATTCCTCTCCACGGTCCCATCAAACACTCCCGGTGTCAGACACAGTGTGAATCTCCTTCCACACCGTTCCATCACACTCTCCCGGGGTCAGACTCAGAGTGATTATTCCTCTACACTGTCCCAACAAACACTTCCGGGGTCAGACACAGAATGAATCTTCCTCTACACAGCCCATCACACACTCCCTGGGTCAGACACAGAGAGAATCTCCCTCCACACGTCCCAAAACACACTCCCGGGTCAGACACGGACTGATTATTCCTCTACACGGTCCCATCAAACACTCCCGGGGTCAGACACAGAGTGATTATTCCTCTACACGGTCCCATCAAACACTCCGTGGGTCAGACACACTGTGATTATTCCTCTACACGGTCCCATCAAACACTCCCGGGTCAGACACAGACTGAATCACCCTCCACGCCGTCCCATCACACACTCCCGGGGTCAGACACTGAGTGATTATTCCTCTACACGGTCCCATCAAACACTCCCGGGGTCAGGCACAGAGAGATTATTCCTCTACACGGTCCCAACTAACGCTCCCGGGGTCAGGCACGGAGTAATTATTCCTCTACACAGTCACATCAAACTCTTCCGGGTTCAGACACAGTGAGATTATTCCTCTACACGGTCCCAACAAACACTCCCGGTGTCAGACACAGTGTGAATCTCCTTCCACACCGTTACATCACACTCTCCCGGGGTCAGACACAAAGTGATTATTCCTCTACACTGTCCCAACAAACACTCCCGGGGTCAGACACAGAATGAATCTTCCTCTACACAGCCCATCACACACTCCCTGGGTCAGACACAGAGAGAATCTCTCTCCACACGTACCAAAACACACTCCCGGGTCAGACATAGACTGATTATTCCTCTACACGGTCCCATCAAACACTCCCGGGGTCAGACACAGAGTGATTATTCCTCTACACTGTACCATCAAACACTCCCGGGGTCAGACACAGTGTGAATCTCCTTCCACACCGTTCCATCACACTCTCCCGGGGTCAGACACAGAGTGATTATTCCTCTACACTGTACCAACATACACTTCCGGGGTCAGACACTGAATGAATGTTCCTCTACACAGCCCATCACACACTCCCTGGGTCAGACACAGAGAGAATCTCCCTCCACACGTCCCAAAACACACTCCCGGGTCAGACACAGACTGATTATTCCTCTACACGGTCCCATCAAACACTCCCGGGGTCAGACACAGAGTGATTATTCCTCTACACTGTACCATCAAACACTCCGTGGGTCAGACACACAGTGATTATCCCTCTACACGGTCCCATCAAACACTCCCGGGTCAGACACAGACTGATTCACCCTCCACGCCGTCCCATCACACACTCCCGGGGTCAGACACTGAGTGATTATTCCTCTACACGGTCCCATCAAACACTCCCGGGGTCAGGCACAGAGAGATTATTCCTCTACACGGTCCCAACTACCGCTCCCGGGGTCTGACACGGAGTAATTATTCCTCTACACAGTCACATCAAACTCTTCCGGGGTCAGACACAGTGAGATTATTCCTCTACACGGTCCCATCACACACTCCCGGGGTCAGACACAGTATGATTATTCCTCTCCACGGTCCCATCAAACACTCCCGGGGTCAGACACATACTGAATCTCCCTCCACACCGTCCCATCACACACTCCCGTGGGCAGAGACAGAGTGATTATTCCTCTACACGGTCCCAACAAACACTCCCGGTGTCAGACACAGTGTGAATCTCCTTCCACACCGTTACATCACACTCTCCAGGGGTCAGACACAGAGTGATTATTCCTCTACACTGTCCCAACAAACACTCCCGGGGTCAGACACAGAATGAATCTTCCTCTACACAGCCCATCACACACTCCCTGGGTCAGACACAGAGAGAATCTCCCTCCACACGTCCCAAAACACACTCCCGGTTCAGACATAGACTGATTATTCCTCTACACGGTAGCATCAAACACTCCCGGGGTCAGACACAGAGTGATTATTCCTCTACACTGTACCATCAAACACTCCGTGGGTCAGACACACAGTGATTATTCCTCTACACGGTCCCATCAAACACTCCCGGGTCAGACACAGACTGAATCACCCTCCACGCCGTCCCATCACACACTCCCGGGGTCAGACACTGAGTGATTCTTCCTCTACACTGTCCCAACAAACACTCCCGGGGTCAGGCACAGAGTGATTTTTCCTCTACACGGTCCCATCAAACACTCCCGGGTTCAGACACAGAGTGAATCTCCCTCCACGCCGTCCCATCACACACTCCCGGGGTCAGACACAGAGTGATTATTCCTCTACACGGTCCCATCAAACATTCCCGGGGTCAGGCACAGAGAGATTATTCCTCTACACGGTCCCAACTAACGCTCCCGGGGTCAGACACAGAGTCATTATTCCTCTACACGGTCACATCAAACTCTTCCGGGGTCAGACACAGAGACATAATTTCTCTACGCGGTCCCATCGCACACTCCCGGGGTCAGACACAGAGTCATTATTCCTCTACACGGTCAGATCAAACTCTTCCGGGGTCAGACACAGAGTGAATTTATATCCACACGGTCCCATCACTCACTCCCGTGGTCAGACACAGAGTGATTATTCCTCTACACGGTTCCATCAAACACTCCCGGGATCAGACACAGAGTGTATCTCCCTCCACGCCGTCCCATCACACACTCCCGGGGTCAGAAACATAGTGATTATTCCTCTACACGGTCCCATCAAATACTCCCGGGGTCAGGCACAGAGAGATTATTCCTCTACACGGTCCCATCAAACACTCCCGGGTTCAGACACAGAGTGAATCTCCCTCCACGCCGTCCCATCACACACTCCCGGGGTCAGACACAGAGTGATTATTCCTCTACACGGTCCCATCAAACATTCCCGGGGTCAGGCACAGAGAGATTATTCCTCTACACGGTCCCAACTAACGCTCCCGGGGTCAGACACAGAGTCATTATTCCTCTACACGGTCACATCAAACTCTTCCGGGGTCAGACACAGAGAGATTATTTCTCTACGCGGTCCCATCACACACTCAGGGGGTCAGACACAGAGTCATTATTCCTCTACACGGTCAGATCAAACTCTTCCGGGGTCAGACACAGAGTGAATTTATATCCACACGGTCCCATCACTCACTCCCGGGGTCAGACACAGAGTGATTATTCCTCTACACGGTCCCAACAAACACTCCCAGGGTCAGACACAGAGTGATTATTCCTCTACACTGTCCCATCAAACACTACCGGGGGTCAGACACAGAGTGATTATTCCTCTACGCGGTCCCATCAAACACTCCCGGGGTCAGACACAGAGTGAATCTCCCTCCACACGGTCCCATCTCACACTTCCGTGGTCAGACGCAGAGTGATTATTCTTCTCCACGGTGCCATCAAACACTCCCGGGGTCACACACAGAGTGATTATTCCTCTACACATTCCAGTCACACACGCCCGGGGTCTGACACAGAATGATACTCCCGCCACACTGTTCCATCAAACACTCCCGGGGTCAGACACACAGTGATTATTCCTCTACACGGTCCCATCAAACACTCCCGGGTCAGACACAGATTGAATCACCCTCCACGCCGTCCCATCATACACTCCCGGGGTCAGACACAGACTAAATCTCCCTCCACACCGTCCCATCACACACTCCCGTGGTCAGAGACAGAGTGATTATTCCTATGCACTGTTCCATCAAACACTCCCGGGGTCAGACACAGAGTGAATCTCCCTCCACGCCGTCCCATCACACACTCCCGGGGTCAGACACAGAGTGATCATTCCTCTATACGGTCCCATCAAACACTCCCGGGGTCAGACACAGAGAGATTATTCCTCTACACGGTCCCAACTAACGCTCCCGGGGTCAGACACAGAGTCATTATTCCTCCACACGGTCACATCAAACTTCTGGGGACAGACACAGAGAGATTATTCCTCTACACGGTCCCATCACACACTCCCGGGGTCAGACACAGAGTGATTATTCCTCTACACTGTACCATCAAACACTCCGTGGGTCAGACACACAGTGATTATCCCTCTACACGGTCCCATCAAACACTCCCGGGTCAGACACAGACTGAATCACCCTCCACGCCGTCCCATCACACACTCCCGGGGTCAGACACTGAGTGATTATTCCTCTACACGGTCCCATCAAACACTCCCGGGGTCAGGCACAGAGAGATTATTCCTCTACACGGTCCCAACTACCGCTCCCGGGGTCAGACACGGAGTAATTATTCCTCTACACAGTCACATCAAACTCTTCCGGGGTCAGACACAGTGAGATTATTCCTCTACACGGTCCCATCACACACTCCCGGGGTCAGACACAGTATGATTATTCCTCTCCACGGTCCCATCAAACACTCCCGGGGTCAGACACATACTGAATCTCCCTCCACACCGTCCCATCACACACTCCCGTGGGCAGAGACAGAGTGATTATTCCTCTACACGGTCCCAACAAACACTCCCGGTGTCAGACACAGTGTGAATCTCCTTCCACACCGTTACATCACACTCTCCAGGGGTCAGACACAGAGTGATTATTCCTCTACACTGTCCCAACAAACACTCCCGGGGTCAGACACAGAATGAATCTTCCTCTACACAGCCCATCACACACTCCCTGGGTCAGACACAGAGAGAATCTCCCTCCACACGTCCCAAAACACACTCCCGGTTCAGACATAGACTGATTATTCCTCTACACGGTAGCATCAAACACTCCCGGGGTCAGACACAGAGTGATTATTCCTCTACACTGTACCATCAAACACTCCGTGGGTCAGACACACAGTGATTATTCCTCTACACGGTCCCATCAAACACTCCCGGGTCAGACACAGACTGAATCACCCTCCACGCCGTCCCATCACACACTCCCGGGGTCAGACACTGAGTGATTCTTCCTCTACACTGTCCCAACAAACACTCCCGGGGTCAGGCACAGAGTGATTTTTCCTCTACACGGTCCCATCAAACACTCCCGGGTTCAGACACAGAGTGAATCTCCCTCCAGGCCGTCCCATCACACACTCCCGGGGTCAGACACAGAGTGATTATTCCTCTACACGGTCCCATCAAACTTTCCCGGGGTCAGGCACAGAGAGATTATTCCTCTACACGGTCCCAACTAACGCTCCCGGGGTCAGACACAGAGTCATTATTCCTCTACACGGTCACATCAAACTCTTCCGGGGTCAGACACAGAGACATAATTTCTCTACGCGGTCCCATCGCACACTCCCGGGGTCAGACACAGAGTCATTATTCCTCTACACGGTCAGATCAAACACTCCCGGGATCAGACACAGAGTGTATCTCCCTCCACGCCGTCCCATCACACACTCCCGGGGTCAGAAACATAGTGATTATTCCTCTACACGGTCCCATCAAATACTCCCCGGGACAGGCACAGAGAGATTATTCCTCTACACGGTCCCATCAAACACTCCCGGGTTCAGACACAGAGTGAATCTCCCTCCACGCCGTCCCATCACACACTCCCGGGGTCAGACACAGAGTGATTATTCCTCTACACGGTCCCATCAAACATTCCCGGGGTCAGGCACAGAGAGATTATTCCACTACACGGTCCCAACTAACGCACCCGGGGTCAGACACAGAGTCATTATTCCTCTACACGGTCACATCAAACTCTTCCGGGGTCAGACACAGAGAGATTATTTCTCTACGCGGTCCCATCACACACTCAGGGGGTCAGACACAGAGTCATTATTCCTCTACACGGTCAGATCAAACTCTTCCGGGGTCAGACACAGAGTGAATTTATATCCACACGGTCCCATCACTCACTCCCGGGGTCAGACACAGAGTGATTATTCCTCTACACGGTCCCAACAAACACTCCCGGTGTCAGACACAGTGTGAATCTCCTTCCACACCGTCCCATCACACTCTCCCGGGGTCAGACACAGAGTGATTATTCCTCTACACGGTCCCAACAAACACTCCCAGGGTCAGACACAGAGTGATTATTCCTCTACACGGTCCCATCAAACACACCGGGGGTCAGACACAGAGTGATTATTCCTCTACGCGGTCCCATCAAACACTCCCGGGGTCAGACACAGAGTGAATCTCCCTCCACACGGTCCCATCTCACACTACCGTGGTCAGACGGAGTAATTATTCTTCTCCACGGTGCCATCAAACACTCCCGGGGTCACACACAGAGTGATTATTCCTCTACACATTCCAGTCACACACGCCCGGGGTCTGACACAGAATGATACTCCCGCCACACTGTTCCATCAAACACTCCCGGGGTCAGACACAGAGTGATTATTCCTCTACGCTGTACCATCAAACTCTCCGTGGGTCAGACACACAGTGATTATTCCTCTACACGGTCCCATCAAACACTCCCGGGTCTGACACAGATTGAATCACCCTCCACGCCGTCCCATCACACACTCCCGGGGTCAGGCACAGAATGATTATTCCTCTCCACGGTCCCATCATACACTCCCGGGGTCAGACACAGACTAAATCTCCCTCCACACCGTCCCATCACACACTCCCGTGGTCAGAGACAGAGTGATTATTCCTATGCACTGTTCCATCAAACACTCCCGGGGTCAGACACAGAGTGAATCTCCCTCCACGCCGTCCCATCACACACTCCCGGGGTCAGACACAGAGTGATTATTCCTCTATACGGTCCCATCAAACACTCCCGGGGTCAAACACAGAGTGAATCTTCCTCTACACAGCCCATCACACACTCCCTGGGTCAGACACAGAGTCATTATTCCTCCACACGGTCACATCAAACTTCTGGGGACAGACACAGAGAGATTATTCCTCTACACGGTCCCATCACACACTCCCGGGGTCAGACACAGAGTCATTATTCCTCTACACGTTCACATCAAACTCTTCCGGGGTCAGACACAGAGAGATTATTTCTCTACGCGGTCCCATCACACACTCAGGGGGTCAGACACAGAGTCATTATTCCTCTACACGGTCACATCAAACTCTTCCGGGGTCAGACACAGAGAGATTATTTCTCTACGCGGTCCCATCACACACTCAGGGGGTCAGACACAGAGTCATTATTCCTCTACACGGTCAGATCAAACTCTTCCGGGGTCAGACACAGAGTGAATTTATATCCACACGGTCCCATCACTCACTCCCGGGGTCAGACACAGAGTGATTATTCCTCTACACGGTCCCAACAAACACTCCCGGTGTCAGACACAGTGTGAATCTCCTTCCACACCGTCCCATCACACTCTCCCGGGGTCAGACACAGAGTGATTATTCCTCTACACGGTCCCAACAAACACTCCCAGGGTCAGACACAGAGTGATTATTCCTCTACACGGTCCCATCAAACACACCGGGGGTCAGACACAGAGTGATTATTCCTCTACGCGGTCCCATCAAACACTCCCGGGGTCAGACACAGAGTGAATCTCCCTCCACACGGTCCCATCTCACACTACCGTGGTCAGACGGAGTAATTATTCTTCTCCACGGTGCCATCAAACACTCCCGGGGTCACACACAGAGTGATTATTCCTCTACACATTCCAGTCACACACGCCCGGGGTCTGACACAGAATGATACTCCCGCCACACTGTTCCATCAAACACTCCCGGGGTCAGACACAGAGTGATTATTCCTCTACGCTGTACCATCAAACTCTCCGTGGGTCAGACACACAGTGATTATTCCTCTACACGGTCCCATCAAACACTCCCGGGTCTGACACAGATTGAATCACCCTCCACGCCGTCCCATCACACACTCCCGGGGTCAGGCACAGAATGATTATTCCTCTCCACGGTCCCATCATACACTCCCGGGGTCAGACACAGACTAAATCTCCCTCCACACCGTCCCATCACACACTCCCGTGGTCAGAGACAGAGTGATTATTCCTATGCACTGTTCCATCAAACACTCCCGGGGTCAGACACAGAGTGAATCTCCCTCCACGCCGTCCCATCACACACTCCCGGGGTCAGACACAGAGTGATTATTCCTCTATACGGTCCCATCAAACACTCCCGGGGTCAAACACAGAGTGAATCTTCCTCTACACAGCCCATCACACACTCCCTGGGTCAGACACAGAGAGAATCTCGCTCCACACGTCCCAAAACACACTCCCGGGTCAGACACAGACTGATTATTCCTCTGCACGGTCCCATTAAACACTCCCGGGGTCAGACACAGAGTGATTATTCCTCTAAACTGTACCATCAAACACTCCGTGGGTCAGACACAGATTGAATCACCCTCGACGCCGTCCCATCATACACTCCCGTGGTCAGACACTGAGTGATTATTCCTATACACGGTCCCATCAAACTCTCCCTGGGTCAGACACAGAGTGAATCTCAATCCACACCGACCCATCACACACTCCCGGGGTCAGACACACAGTGATTATTCCTCTACACGGTAACATCAAACACTCCCGAATTCAGACACAGAGAGATTATTCCTCTACACGGTCCCATCACACACACCCGGGGTCAGACACAGAGTCATTATTCCTCTACACGGTCACATCAAACTCTTCCTGGGTCAGAAACAGAGTTATTATTCCTCTACGCGGTACCATCACACACTCCCGGGGTCAGGCACAGTGTGAGTCTCCTTCCACACCGTCCCATCACACTCTCCCGGGGTCAGACACAGAGTGATTATTGCTCTACACCGTCCCATCAAACACTCCAGGTGTCAGACACAGAGTGAATCTCCGTCCACACCGTCCCATCACACACTCCCGGGGTCAGACACAGAGTGATTATTCTTCTACACGGTCCCTTCAAACACTCCCGGGGTCAGACACAGAGTGATTATTCCTCTACACGGTCCCAACAAACTCTCCCTGGGTCAGACACAGAGTGAATCTCAATCCACACCGACCCATCACACACTCCCGGGGTCAGACACACAGTGATTATTCCTCTACACGGTAACATCAAACACTCCCGGGGTCAGACACAGAGAGATTTTTCCTCTACACGGTCCCAACAAACGCTCCCGGGGTTAGACACAGAGTCATTATTCCTCTACACGGTCACATCAAACTCTTCCGGGGACAGGCACAGAGAGATTATTCCTCTACACGGTCCCATCACACACTCCCGGGGTCAGACACAGAGTGATTATTCCTCTACACGGTCCCATCACACACGCCCGGGGTCTGACACAGAATGATACTCCCGCCACACTGTCCAATCACACGCTCCCGGGGTCAAACACAGAGTGAATCTTCCTCTACACAGCCCATCACACACTCCCTGGGTCAGACACAGAGTGATAATTCCTCTACACGGTCCCATCAAACAATCCCTTGGTCAGACGCGGAGTGAATTTATATCCAGACCGTCCCATCACACAATCCCGGCTTCAGGCACAGAGTCATTATTCCTCTACACGGTCACATCAAACTCTTCCTGGGTCAGAAACAGAGTTATTATTCCTCTACACGGTACCATCACACACTCCCGGGGTCAGACACAGTGTGAGTCTCCTTCCACACCGTCCCATCACACTCTCCCGGGGTCAGACACAGAGTGATTATTCCTCTACACGGTCCCATCAAACTCTCCCGGGGTCAGACACAGAGTGAATCTCAATCCACACCGACCCATCACATACTCCCTTGGTCAGAGACAGAGTGATTATTCCTCTGCACGGTCCCATCAAACACTCCCGGGGTCAAACACAGAGTGATTAATCCTCTACCCGGTTCCATCAAACACTCCCGGGGTCAGACACAGAGTGATTATTGCTCTACACCGTCCCATCAAACACTCCAGGTGTCAGACACAGAGTGAATCTCCGTCCACATCGTCCCATCACACACTCCCTGGGTCAGACACAGAGAGATTATTCCTCTACACGGTCACATCAAACTGTTCCGGGGTCAGACACAGAGAGATTATTCCTCTACACGGTCCCATCACACACTCCCGGGGTCAGACACAGAGTCATTATTCCTCTACACGGTCACATCAAACACTCCCGGGGCCAGACACAGAGTGAATTTATATCCACACCGTCCCACCACACACTCCAGTGGTCAGACACAGTATGATTATTCCTCTCCACGGTCCCATCAAACACTCCCGGGGTCAGACACAGAGAGATTATTCCTCTACACGGTCCCAACTAACGCTCCCGGGGTCAGACACAGAGTCATTATTCCTCTACACGGTCCCATCAAACTCTTCCGGGGTCAGACACAGAGTCATTATTCCTCTACACGTTCAGATCAAATCTTCCGGGGTCAGACACAGAGTGAATTTATATCCACACCGTCCCAACACACACTCCCGTGGTCAGAGACAGAGTGATTATTCCTCTGCACTGTCCCATCAAACACTCCCGGGGTCAAACACAGAGTGAATCTCCCTCCACGCCGTCCCATCACACACTCCCGGGGTCAGACACAGAGTGATTATTCCTCTACACGGTCCCATCAAACACTCCCGGGGTCAGACACAGAGTGATTATTCCTCTACACGGACCCAACAAACACTCCCGGTGTCAGACACAGTGTGAATTTATATCCACACCGTCCCATCATAATCTCTCGGGGTCAGACACAGAGTGAATCTCCTTCCACACCGTCCCATCACTCTCTCCCGGGGTCAGACACAGAGTGATTATTCCTCTACACTGTCCAAACAAACACTCCCAGGGTCAGACACAGAGTGATTATTACTCTACACGGTCCCATCAAACCTACCCGGGGTCAGACTCAGAGTGATTAATCCTCTACACGGTCACATCAAACTCTTCCTGTGTCAGAAACAGAGTTAATATTCCTCTACACGGTACCATCACACACTCCCGGGGTCAGACACAGTGTGAGTCTCCTTCCACACCGTCCCATCACACTCTCCCGGCTTCAGACACAGAGTCATTATTCCTCTACACGGTCCCATCAAAAACTCCCTGGTCTGGCACAGAGTGAATCTCAATCGACACCGACCCATCACACACTCCCGGGGTCAGACACACAGAGATTATTCCTCTACACGGTAACATCAAACACTCCCGGGGTCAGACACAGAGAGATTATTCCTCTACACGGTCCCATCACACACTCCCGGGGTCAGACACAGAGTCATTATTCCTCTACACGGTCACATTAAACTCTTCCTGGGTCAGAAACAGAGTTATTATTCCTCTACACGGTACCATCAAACACTACCGGGGGTCAGACACAGAGTGATTATTACTCTACACGGTCCCATCAAACACTCCCGGGGTCAGACACAGTATGATTATTCCTCTCCACGGTCCTATCAAACACTCCCGGGGTCAGACACAGACGGAATCTCCCTCCACACCGTCCCATCACACACTCCCGTGGTCAGAGACAGAGTGATTATTCCTCTACACGGTCCCAACAAACACTCCCGGTGTCAGACAAAGAGTGAATCTCCCTACACACCGTCCCATCACACACTCCCGTGCTCAGACACAGTATGATTATTCCTCTCCACGGTCCCATCAAACACTCCCGGGGTCAGATACAGACTGAATCTCCCTCCACACCGTCCCATCACACACTCCCGTGGTCAGAGACAGAGTGATTATTCCTCTACACGGTCCCAACAAACACTCCCGGGGTCAGACACAGAGTGATTATTCCTCTACACGGTCCCATCAAACACTACCGGGGGTCAGACATAGAGTGATTATTACTCTACACGGTCCCAACAAACACTCCCGGGGTCAGACACAGAGTGAATCTCCCTCCACACGGACCCATCACACACTTCCGTGGTCAGACACAGAGTGTTTATTCTTCTACACGGTCCCATCAAACACTCCCGGGGTCAGACACAGAGTGATTATTTCTCTACACGGTCCCATCAAACACTCCCGGGGTCAGACACAGAGTGATTATTCCTCTACACGGTCCCATCACACACGCCCGGAGTCCGACACAGAATGATACTCCCGCCACACTGTCCCATCACACGCTCCCGGGGTCAAACACAGAGTGAAACTTCCTCTACACAGCCCATCACACACTCCCTGGGTCAGACACAGAGAGAATCTCCCTCCACACGTCCCAAAACACAGTCCCGGGTCAGACACAGACTGACTATTCCTTTGCACGGTCCCATCAAACACTCCCGGGGTCAGACACAGAGTGATTATTCCTCTACACGGCCCCATCAAACTCTCCCGGGGTCAGACACAGAGTTATTATTCCTCTACACGGTACCATCACACACTCCCGGGGTCCGACACAGTATGAGTCTCCTTCCACACCGTCCCATCACACTCTCCCGGGGTCAGACACAGAGTGATTATTCCTCTACACGGTTCCATCGAACTCTCCCGGGGTCAGACACAGAGTGAATCTCAATCCACACCGACCCATCACACACTCCCGTGGTCAGAGACAGAGTGATTATTCCTCTGCACGGTCCCATCAAACACTCCCGGGGTCAGACACAGAGTGATTATTCCTCTACCCGGTTTCATCAAACACTCCCGGGGTCAGACTCAGAGTGATTAATCCTCTACACGGTCACATCAAACACTTCCTGGGTCAGAAACAGAGTTATTATTCCTCTACACGGTACCATCACACACTCCCGGGGTCAGACACAGTGTGAGTCTCCTTCCACACCGTCCCATCACACTCTCCCGGGGTCAGACACAGAGTGATTATTGCTCTACACCGTCCCATCAAACACTCCAGGTGTCAGACACAGAGTGAATCTCCGTCCACACCGTCCCATCACACACTCCCGGGGTCAGACACAGAGAGATTATTCCTCTACACGGTCCCAACAAACGCTCCCGGGGAAAGACACAGAGTCATTATTCCTTTACACGGTCACATCAAACTCTTCCGGGGTCAGACACAGAGAGATTATTCCTCTACACGGTCCCATCACACACTCCCGGGGTCAGACACAGAGTGATTATTCCTCTACACGGTCCAATCAAACACTCCCAGGGTCAGACACAGAGTGAATTTATATCCACACCGTCCCATCATAATCTCTCGGGGTCAGACACAGAGTGAATCTCCCTCCTCACCGTCCCACCACACACTCCAGTGGTCAGACACAGTATGATTATTCCTCTCCACGGTCTCATCAAACACTCCCGGGGTCAGACACAGAGTCATTATTCCTCTACACGGTCAGATCAAACTCTTCCGGGGTCAGACACAGAGTGAATTTATATCCACACCGTCCCATCACACTCTCCCGTGGTCAGATACAGTCTGATTATTCCTCTCCACGGTCCCATCAAACACTCCCGGGGTCAGACACAGACTGAATCTCCCTCCACACCGTCCCATCACACACTCCCGTGGTCAGAGACAGAGTGATTATTCCTCTGCACGGTCCCATCAAACACTCCCGGGGTCAGACACAGAGTGAATCTCCCTCCACGCCGTCCCATCACACACTCCCGGGGTCAGACACAGAGTGATTATTCCTTTGCACGGTCCCATCAAACACACCCGGGGTCAGACACAGAGTGATTATTCCTCTACACGGCCCCATCAAACTCTCCCGGGGTCAGACACAGAGTGATTATTCCTCTACCCGGTTTCATCAAACACTCCCGGGGTCAGACTCAGAGTGATTAATCCTCTACACGGTCACATCAAACACTTCCTGGGTCCGAAACAGAGTTATTATTCCTCTACACGGTACCATCACACACTCCCGGGGTCAGACACAGTGTGAGTCTCCTTCCACACCGTCCCATCACACTCTCCCGGGGTCAGACACAGAGTGATTATTGCTCTACACCGTCCCATCAAACACTCCAGGTGTCAGACACAGAGTGAATCTCCGTCCACACCGTCCCATCACAGACTCCCGGGGTCAGACACAGAGTCATTATTCCTTTACACGGTCACATCAAACTCTTCCGGGGTCAGACACAGAGAGATTATTCCTCTACACGGTCCCATCACACACTCCCGGGGTCAGACACAGAGTGATTATTCCTCTACACGGCCCCATCAAACTCTCCCGGGGTCAGACACAGAGTGATTATTCCTCTACACGGTCCCAACAAACACTCCCGGGGTCAGACACAGAGTGATTATTCCTCTACACGGTCCCATCAAACACTACCGGTGGTCAGACACAGAGTGATTATTACTCGACACGGTCCCATCAAACACTCCCGGGGTCAGGCACAGAGTGAATCTCCCTCCACACGGTCCCATCAAACACTCCCGGGGACAGACAAAGAGTGAATCTCCCTACACACCGTCCCATCACACACTCCCGTGCTCAGACACAGTATGATTATTCCTCTCCACTGTCCCATCAAACACTCCCCGGGTCAGACACAGACTGAATCTCCCTCCACACCGTCCCATCACACACTCCCGTGGTCAGAGACAGAGTGATTATTCCTCTACACGGTCCCAACAAACACTCCCGGTGTCAGACAAAGAGTGAATCTCCCTACACACCGTCCCATCACACACTCCCGTGCTCAGACACAGTATGATTATTCCTCTCCACGGTCCCATCAAACACTCCCGGGGTCAGACACAGACTGAATCTCCCTCCACACCGTCCCATCACACACTCCCGTGGTCAGAGACAGAGTGATTATTCCTCTACACGGTCCCAACAAACACTCCCGGGGTCAGACACAGAGTGATTATTGCTCTACACGGTCCCATCACACACTACCGGGGGTCAGACACAGTATGATTATTCCTCTCCACGGTCCCATCAAACACTCCCGGGGTCAGACACAGACTGAATCTCCCTCCACACCGTCCCATCACACACTCCCGTGGTCAGAGACAGAGTGATTATTCCTCTACACGGTCCCAACAAACACTCCCGGGGTCAGACGCAGAGTGATTATTCCTCTACAAGGTCCCATCAAACACTACCGGGGGTCAGACACAGCGTGATTATTACTCTACACGGTCCCATCAAACACTCCCGGGGTCAGACAGAGAGTGAATCTCCCTCCACACGGTCCCATCACACACTTCCGTGGTCAGACACAGAGTGATTATTCTTCTCCACGGTCCCATCAAACACTCCCGGGTTCAGACACAGAGTGATTATTCTTCTCCACGGTCCCATCAAACACTCCCGGGGTCAGACACAGAGTGATTATTCCTCTACACGGTCCCATCACACACGCCCGGAGTCCGACACAGAATGATACTCCCGCCACACTGTCCCATCACACGCTCCCGGGGTCAAACACAGAGTGAAACTTCCTCTACACAGCCCATCACACACTCCCTGGGTCAGACACAGAGAGAATCTCCCTCCACACGTCCCAAAACACAGTCCCGGGTCAGACACAGACTGACTATTCCTTTGCACGGTCCCATCAAACACTCCCGGGGTCAGACACAGAGTGATTATTCCTCTACACGGCCCCATCAAACTCTCCCGGGGTCAGACACAGAGTGATTATTCCTCTACACGGTCCCAACAAACACTCCCGGGGTCAGACACAGAGTGATTATTCCTCTACACGGTCCCATCAAACACTACCGGGGGTCAGACACAGAGTGATTATTACTCTACACGGTCCCATCAAACACTCCCGGGGTCAGACACAGAGTGAATCTCCCTCCACACGGTCCCATCAAACACTCCCGGGGTCAGACAAAGAGTGAATCTCCCTACACACCGTCCCATCACACACTCCCGTGCTCAGACACAGTATGATTATTCCTCTCCACGGTCCTATCAAACACTCCCGGGGTCAGATACAGACGGAATCTCCCTCCACACCGTCCCATCACACACTCCCGTGGTCAGAGACAGAGTGATTATTCCTCTACACGGTCCCAACAAACACTCCCGGTGTCAGACAAAGAGTGAATCTCCCTACACACCGTCCCATCACACACTCCCGTGCTCAGACACAGTATGATTATTCCTCTCCACGGTCCCATCAAACACTCCCGGGGTCAGACACAGACTGAATCTCCCTCCACACCGTCCCATCACACACTCCCGTGGTCAGAGACAGAGTGATTATTCCTCTACACGGTCCCAACAAACACTCCCGGGGTCAGACACAGAGTGATTATTCCTCTACACGGTCCCATCAAACACTACCGGGGGTCAGACATAGAGTGATTATTACTCTACACGGTCCCATCAAACACTCCCGGGGTCAGACACAGAGTGAATCTCCCTCCACACGGACCCATCACACACTTCCGTGGTCAGACACAGAGTGATTACTCTTCTCCACGGTCCCATCAAACACTCCCGGGGTCAGACACAGAGTGATTATTTCTCTACACGGTCCCATCAAACACTCCCGGGGTCAGACACAGAGTGATTATTCCTCTACACGGTCCCATCACACACGCCCGGAGTCCGACACAGAATGATACTCCCGCCACACTGTCCCATCACACGCTCCCGGGGTCAAACACAGAGTGAAACTTCCTCTACACAGCCCATCACACACTCCCTGGGTCAGACACAGAGAGAATCTCCCTCCACACGTCCCAAGACACAGTCCCGGGTCAGACACAGACTGACTATTCCTTTGCACGGTCCCATCAAACACTCCCGGGGTCAGACACAGAGTGATTATTCCTCTACACGGCCCCATCAAACTCTCCCGGGGTCAGACACAGAGTGATTATTCCTCTACACGGTCCCAACAAACACTCCCGGGGTCAGACACAGAGTGATTATTCCTCTACACGGTCCCATCAAACACTACCGGGGGTCAGACACAGAGTGATTATTACTCTACACGGTCCCAACTAACGCTCCCGGGGTCAGACACAGAGTCATTATTCTTCTACACGGTCCCATCAAACTCTTCCGGGGTCAGACAAGGAGAGATTATTCCTCTACACGGTCCCATCACACACTCCCGGGGTCAGACACAGAGTCATTATTCCTCTACACGGTCAGATCAAACTCTTCCGGGGTCAGACACAGAGTGAATTTATATCCACACCGTCCCATCACACACTCCCGTGGTCAGACACAGAGTGATTATTCCTCCACACGGTCCCATCAAACAATCCCGGGGTCAGACAAAGAGTGAATCTCCCTACACACCGTCCCATCACACACTCCCGTGGTCAGACACAGAATGATTATTCCACTCCACGGTCCCATCAAACACTCCCGGGGTCAGACACAGACTGAATCTCCCTCCACACCGTCCCATCACACACTCCCGTGGTCAGAGACAGAGTGATTATTCCTCTGCACTGTCCCATCAAACACTCCCGGGGTCCGACGCAGAGAGATTATTCCTCTACACGGTCCCATCACACACTCCCGGGGTCAGACACAGAGTCATTATTCCTCTACACGGTCAGATCAAACTCTTCCGGGGTCAGACACAGAGTGAATTTATATCCACACCGTCCCATCACACACTCCCGTGGTCAGACACAGAGTGATACTCCCGCCACACTGTCCCATCACACGCTCCCGGGGTCAAACACAGAGTGAAACTTCCTCTACACAGCCCATCACACACTCCCTGGGTCAGACACAGAGAGAATCTCCCTCCACACGTCCCAAGACACAGTCCCGGGTCAGACACAGACTGACTATTCCTTTGCACGGTCCCATCAAACACTCCCGGGGTCAGACACAGAGTGATTATTCCTCTACACGGCCCCATCAAACTCTCCCGGGGTCAGACACAGAGTGATTATTCCTCTACACGGTCCCAACAAACACTCCCGGGGTCAGACACAGAGTGATTATTCCTCTACACGGTCCCATCAAACACTACCGGGGGTCAGACACAGAGTGATTATTACTCTACACGGTCCCAACTAACGCTCCCGGGGTCAGACACAGAGTCATTATTCTTCTACACGGTCCCATCAAACTCTTCCGGGGTCAGACAAGGAGAGATTATTCCTCTACACGGTCCCATCACACACTCCCGGGGTCAGACACAGAGTCATTATTCCTCTACACGGTCAGATCAAACTCTTCCGGGGTCAGACACAGAGTGAATTTATATCCACACCGTCCCATCACACACTCCCGTGGTCAGACACAGAGTGATTATTCCTCCACACGGTCCCATCAAACACTCCCGGGGTCAGACAAAGAGTGAATCTCCCTACACACCGTCCCATCACACACTCCCGTGGTCAGACACAGAATGATTATTCCACTCCACGGTCCCATCAAACACTCCCGGGGTCAGACACAGACTGAATCTCCCTCCACACCGTCCCATCACACACTCCCGTGGTCAGAGACAGAGTGATTATTCCTCTGCACTGTCCCATCAAACACTCCCGGGGTCCGACGCAGAGAGATTATTCCTCTACACGGTCCCATCACACACTCCCGGGGTCAGACACAGAGTCATTATTCCTCTACACGGTCAGATCAAACTCTTCCGGGGTCAGACACAGAGTGAATTTATATCCACACCGTCCCATCACACACTCCCGTGGTCAGACACAGAGTGATTATTCCTCCACACGGTCCCATCAAACACTCCCGGGGTCAGACAAAGAGTGAATCTCCCTACACACCGTCCCATCACACACTCCCATGGTCAGACACTGTATGATTATTCCTCTCCACGGTCCCATCAAACACTCCCATGGTCAGACACAGACTGAATCTCCCTCCACACCGTCCCATCACACACTCCCGTGGTCAGAGACAGAGTGATTATTCCTCTGCACTGTCCCATCAAACACTCCCGGGGTCAGACGCAGAGTGAATCTCCCTCCACGCCGTCCCATCACACACTCCCGGGGTGAGACACAGAGTGATTATTCCTCTACATGGTCCCAACAAACACTCCCGGTGTCAGACACGGTGTGAATTTATATCCACACCGTCCCATCATAAACTCTCGGGGTCAGACACAGAGTGAATCTCCCTCCACACCGTCCCATCACACACTCCAGTGGTCAGACACAGTATGATTATTCCTCTCCACGGTCTCATCAAACACTCCAGGGGTCAGACACAGAGTCATTATTCCTCTACACGGTCCCATCAAACTCTTCCGGGGACAGACACAGAGAGATTATTCCTCTACACGGTCCCATCAACACACTCCCGGGGTCAGACACAGAGTCATTATTCCTCTACACGGTCACACCAAACTCTTCCGGGGTCAGACACAGAGTGAATTTATATCCACACCGTCCCATCACACACTCCCGTGGTCAGACACAGAGTGATTATTCCTCCACACGGTCCCATCAAACACTCCCGGGGTCAGACACAGACTGAATCTCCCTCCACACCGTCCCATCACACACTCCCGTGGTCAGAGACAGAGTGATTATTCCTCTACACGGTCCCAACAAACACTCCCGGTGTCAGACAAAGAGTGAATCTCCCTACACACCGTCCCATCACACACTCCCGTGCTCAGACACAGTATGATTATTCCTCTCCACGGTCCCATCAAACACTCCCGGGGTCAGACACAGACTGAATCTCCCTCCACACCGTCCCATCACACACTCCCGTGGTCAGAGACAGAGTGATTATTCCTCTACACGGTCCCAACAAACACTCCCGGTGTCAGACAAAGAGTGAATCTCCCTACACACCGTCCCATCACACACTCCCGTGCTCAGACACAGTATGATTATTCCTCTCCACGGTCCCATCAAACACTCCCGGGGTCAGACACAGACTGAATCTCCCTCCACACCGTCCCATCACACACTCCCGTGGTCAGAGACAGAGTGATTATTCCTCTACACGGTCCCAACAAACACTCCCGGGGTCAGACACAGAGTGATTATTCCTCTACACGGTCCCATCAAACACTACCGGGGGTCAGACATAGAGTGATTATTACTCTACACGGTCCCATCAAACACTCCCGGGGTCAGACACAGAGTGAATCTCCCTCCACACGGACCCATCACACACTTCCGTGGTCAGACACAGAGTGATTATTCTTCTCCACGGTCCCATCAAACACTCCCGGGGTCAGACACAGAGTGATTATTTCTCTACACGGTCCCATCAAACACTCCCGGGGTCAGACACAGAGTGATTATTCCTCTACACGGTCCCATCACACACGCCCGGAGTCCGACACAGAATGATACTCCCGCCACACTGTCCCATCACACGCTCCCGGGGTCAAACACAGAGTGAAACTTCCTCTACACAGCCCATCACACACTCCCTGGGTCAGACACAGAGAGAATCTCCCTCCACACGTCCCAAAACACAGTCCCGGGTCAGACACAGACTGACTATTCCTTTGCACGGTCCCATCAAACACTCCCGGGGTCAGACACAGAGTGATTATTCCTCTACACGGCCCCATCAAACTCTCCCGGGGTCAGACACAGAGTGATTATTCCTCTACACGGTCCCAACAAACACTCCCGGGGTCAGACACAGAGTGATTATTCCTCTACACGGTCCCATCAAACACTACCGGGGGTCAGACACAGAGTGATTATTACTCTACACGGTCCCAACTAACGCTCCCGGGGTCAGACACAAAGTCATTATTCTTCTACACGGTCCCATCAAACTCTTCCGGGGTCAGACAAGGAGAGATTATTCCTCTACACGGTCCCATCACACACTCCCGGGGTCAGACACAGAGTCATTATTCCTCTACACGGTCAGATCAAACTCTTCCGGGGTCAGACACAGAGTGAATTTATATCCACACCGTCCCATCACACACTCCCGTGGTCAGACACAGAGTGATTATTCCTCCACACGGTCCCATCAAACACTCCCGGGGTCAGACAAAGAGTGAATCTCCCTACACACCGTCCCATCACACACTCCCGTGGTCAGACACAGAATGATTATTCCACTCCACGGTCCCATCAAACACTCCCGGGGTCAGACACAGACTGAATCTCCCTCCACACCGTCCCATCACACACTCCCGTGGTCAGAGACAGAGTGATTATTCCTCTGCACTGTCCCATCAAACACTCCCGGGGTCCGACGCAGAGAGATTATTCCTCTACACGGTCCCATCACACACTCCCGGGGTCAGACACAGAGTCATTATTCCTCTACACGGTCAGATCAAACTCTTCCGGGGTCAGACACAGAGTGAATTTATATCCACACCGTCCCATCACACACTCCCGTGGTCAGACACAGAGTGATTATTCCTCCACACGGTCCCATCAAACACTCCCGGGGTCAGACAAAGAGTGAATCTCCCTACACACCGTCCCATCACACACTCCCATGGTCAGACACTGTATGATTATTCCTCTCCACGGTCCCATCAAACACTCCCGGGGTCAGACACAGACTGAATCTCCCTCCACACCGTCCCATCACACACTCCCGTGGTCAGAGACAGAGTGATTATTCCTCTGCACTGTCCCATCAAACACTCCCGGGGTCAGACGCAGAGTGAATCTCCATCCACGCCGTCCCATCACACACTCCCGGGGTGAGACACAGAGTGATTATTCCTCTACATGGTCCCAACAAACACTCCCGGTGTCAGACACGGTGTGAATTTATATCCACACCGTCCCATCATAATCTCTCGGGGTCAGACACAGAGCGAATCTCCCTCCACACCGTCCCATCACACACTCCAGTGGTCAGACACAGTATGATTATTCCTCTCCACGGTCTCATCAAACACTCCAGGGGTCAGACACAGAGTCATTATTCCTCTACACGGTCACATCAAACTCTTCCGGGGACAGACACAGAGAGATTATTCCTCTACACGGTCCCATCAACACACTCCCTGGGTCAGACACAGAGTCATTATTCCTCTACACGGTCACATCAAACTCTTCCGGGGTCAGACACAGAGTGAATTTTTATCCACACCGTCCCATCACACAATCCCGTGGTCAGACACAGAGTGATTATTCCTCTACACGGTCCCATCAAACACTCCCGGGGTCAGACACAGACTGAATCTCCCTCCACACCGTCCCATCACACACTCCCGTGGTCAGAGACAGAGTGATTATTCCTCTGCACGGTCCCATCAAACACTCCCGGGTTCAGACACAGAGTGAATCTCCATCCACGCCGTCCCATCACACACTCAGGGGGTCAGACACAGAGTGATTATTCCTCTACACGGTCCCATCAACACACTCCCGGGGTCAGACACAGAGTCATTATTCCTCTACACGGTCACATCAAACTCTTCCGGGGTCAGACACAGAGTGAATTTTTATCCACACCGTCCCATCAAACAATCCCGGGGTCATACAAAGAGTGAATCTCCCTACACACCGTCCCATCACACACTCCCGTGGTCAGACACAGTATGATTATTCCTCTCCACGGTCCCATCAAACACTCCCGGGGTCAGACACAGACTGAATCTCCCTCCACACCGTCCCATCACACACTCCCGTGGTCAGAGACAGAGTGATTATTCCTCTGCACGGTCCCATCAAACACTCCCGGGTTCAGACACAGAGTGAATCTCCCTCCACGCCGTCCCATCACACACTCAGGGGGTCAGACACAGAGTGATTATTCCTCTACACGGTCCCATCAAACAATCCCGGGGTCAGGCACAGAGTGATTTTTCCTCTACACGGTCCCATCAAACACTCCCGGGTTCAGACGCAGAGTGAATCTCCCTCCACGCCGTCCCATCACACACTCCCGGGGTCAGACACAGAGTGATTATTCCTCTACACGGTCCCTTCAAACACTCCCGGGGTCAGGCACCGAGAGATTATTCCTCTACACGGCCCCAACTAACGCTCCCGGGGTCAGACACAGAGTCATTATTCCTCTACACGGTCAGATCAACCTCTTCCGGGGTCAGACACAGAGTGAATTTATATCCACACGGTCCCATCACACACTCCCGTGGTCAGACACAGAGTGAATCTCCCTACACACCGTCCCATCACACACTCCCGTGGTCAGACACAGTATGATTATTCCTCTCCACGGTCCCATCAAACACTCCCGGGGTCAGACACAGACTGAATCTCCCTCCACACCTTCTCATCACACACTCCCGTGGTCAGACACAGTATGATTATTCCTCTACATGGTCCCATCAAACACTCCCGGGGTCAGACAAAGAGTGAATCTCCCTACACACCGTCCCATCACACACTCCCGTGGTCAGACACAGTATGATTATTCCTCTCCACGGTCCCATCAAACACTCCCGGGGTCAGACACAGACTGAATCTCCCTCCACACCTTCTCATCACACACTCCCGTGGTCAGACACAGTATGATTATTCTTCTCCACGGTCTCATCAAAAACTCCCGGGGTCAGACACAGAGAGATTATTCCTCTACACGGTCCCAACTAACGCTCCCGGGGTCAGACACAGAGTCATTATTCCTCTACAAGGTCCCATCAAACTCTTCCGGGGTCAGACACAGAGAGATTATTCCTCTACACGGTCCCATCACACACTCCCGGGGTCAGACACAGAGTCATTATTCCTCTACACGGTCCGATCAAACTCTTCCGGGGTCAGACACAGAGTGAATTTATATCCACACCGTCCCATCACACTCTCCCGTGGTCAGACACAGAGTGATTATTCCTCCACACGGTCCCGTCAAACACTCCCGGGGTCAGACAAAGAGTGAATCTCCCTACACACCGTCCCATCACACACTCCCGTGGTCTGACACAGTATGATTATTCCTCTCCACGGTCCCATCAAACACTCCCGGGGTCAGACACAGACTGAATCTCCCTCCTCACCGTCCCATCACACACTCCCGTGGTCAGAGACAGAGTGATTATTCCTCTGCACTGTCCCATCAAACACTCCCGGGGTCAGACACAGAGTGAATCTCCCTCCACGCCTTCCCATCACACACTCCCGTGGTCAGACACAGAGTGATTATTCCTCTACACGGTCCGATCAAACACTCCCGGGGTCAGACACAGAGTGATTATTCCTCTACATGGTCCCAACAAACACTCCCGGTGTCAGACACAGTGTGAATTTATATCCACACCGTCCCATCATAATCTCTCGGGGTCAGACACAGAGTGAATCTCGCTCCACACTGTCCCATCACACACTCCAGTGGTCAGACACAGTATGATTATTCCTCTCCACGGTCTCATCAATCACTCCAGGGGTCAGACACAGAGTCATTATTCCTCTACACGGTCACATCAAACTCTTCCGGGGACAGACACAGAGTGAATTTTTATCCACACCGTCCCATCACACAATCCCGTGGTCAGACGCAGAGTGATTATTCCTCTACACGGTCACATCACACAATCCCGGGGTCATTCAAAGAGTGAATCTCCCTACACACCGTCCCATCACACACTCCCGTGGTCAGACACAGTATGATTATTCCTCTCCACGGTCCCATCAAACACTCCCGGGGTCAGACACAGACTGAATCTCCCTCCACACCGTCCCTTCACACACTCCCGTGGTCAGAGACAGAGTGATTATTCCTCTGCACGGTCCCAACAAACACTCCCGGGGTCAGACACAGAGGGAATCTCCCTCCACGCCGTCCCATCACACTCTCCCGGGGACAGACACAGAGTGATTATTCTTCTACACGGTCCCTTCAAACACTCCCGGTGTCAGACACAGAGTGATTATTCCTCTACACGGTTCCAACAAATACTCCCGGTGTCAGACACAGTGTGAATCTCCTTCCACACCGTCCCATCACACTCTCCCGGGGTCAGACACAGAGTGATTATTCCTCTACACTGTCCCAACAAACACTCCCGGGGTCAGACACAGAGTGAATCTCCCTCCACACGGTCCCATCACACACTTCCGTGGTCAGACACAGAGTGATTATTCTTCTCCACGGTCCCATCAAACACTCCCGGGGTCAGACACAGATTGATTATTCCTCTACACGGTCCCATCACACACGCCCGGGGTCTGACACAGAATGATACTCCCGCCACGCTGTCCCATCACACGCTCCCGGGGTCAAACACAGAGTGAATCTTCCTCTACACAGCCCATCACACACTCCCTGGGTCAGACACAGAGAGAATCTCCCTCCACTCGTCCCAAAACACACTCCCGGGACAGACACAGACTGATTATTCTTCTGCACTGTCCCATCAAACACTCCCGGGGTCAGACACAGAGTCATTATTCCTCTACACGGTCACATCAAACTCTTCCGGGGACAGGCACAGAGAGATTATTCCTCTACACGGTCCCATCACACACGCCCGGGGTCTGACACAGAATGATACTCCCGCCACGCTGTCCCATCACACGCTCCCGGGGTCAAACACAGAGTGAATCTTCCTCTACACAGCCCATCACACACTCCCTGGGTCAGACACAGAGAGAATCTCCCTCCACTCGTCCCAAAACACACTCCCGGGACAGACACAGACTGATTATTCTTCTGCACTGTCCCATCAAACACTCCCGGGGTCAGACACAGAGTCATTATTCCTCTACACGGTCACATCAAACTCTTCCGGGGACAGGCACAGAGAGATTATTCCTCTACACGGTCCCATCACACACTCCCGGGGTCAGACACAGAGTGATTATTCCTCTACACGGTCCCATCAAACAATCCCGTGGTCAGACGCGGAGTGAATTTATATCCACACCGTCCCATCACACACTCCCGGCTTCAGACACAGACTCATTATTCCTCTACACGGTCACATCACACACTCCCGGGGTCCGACACAGTGTGAGTCTCCTTCCACACCGTCCCATCACACTCTCCCGGGGTCAGACACAGAGTGATTATTCCTCTACACGGTTCCATCGAACTCTCCCGGGGTCAGACACAGAGTGAATCTCAATCCACACCGACCCATCACACACTCCCGTGGTCAGAGACAGAGTGATTATTCCTCTGCACGGTCCCATCAAACACTCCCGGGGTCAGACACAGAGTGATTATTCCTCTACCCGGTTTCATCAAACACTCCCGGGGTCCGACACAGTGTGAGTCTCCTTCCACACCTTCCCATCACACTCTCCCGGGGTCAGACACAGAGTGATTATTCCTCTACACGGTTCCATCGAACTCTCCCGGGGTCAGACACAGAGTGAATCTCAATCCACACCGACCCATCACACACTCCCGTGGTCAGAGACAGAGTGATTATTCCTCTGCACGGTCCCATCAAACACTCCCGGGGTCAGACACAGAGTCATTATTCCTCTACACGGTCACATCAAACTCTTCCGGGGACAGGCACAGAGAGATTATTCCTCTACACGGACCCATCACACACTCCCGGGGTCAGACACAGAGTGATTATTCCTCTACACGGTCCCATCAAACAATCCCGTGGTCAGACGCGGAGTGAATTTATATCCACACCGTCCCATCACACACTCCCGGCTTCAGACACAGACTCATTATTCCTCTACACGGTCACATCAAACTCTTCCTGGGTCAGAAACAGAGTTATTATTCCTCTACACGGTACCATCACACACTCCCGGGGTCCGACACAGTGTGAGTCTCCTTCCACACCGTCCCATCACACTCTCCCGGGGTCAGACACAGAGTGATTATTCCTCTACACGGTCCCATCAAACAATCCCGTGGTCAGACGCGGAGTGAATTTATATCCACACCGTCCCATCACACACTCCCGGCTTCAGACACAGACTCATTATTCCTCTACACGGTCACATCAAACTCTTCCTGGGTCAGAAACAGAGTTATTATTCCTCTACACGGTACCATCACACACTCCCGGGGTCCGACACAGTGTGAGTCTCCTTCCACACCGTCCCATCACACTCTCCCGGGGTCAGACACAGAGTGATTATTCCTCTACACGGTTCCATCGAACTCTCCCGGGGTCAGACACAGAGTGAATCTCAATCCACACCGACCCATCACACACTCCCGTGGTCAGAGACAGAGTGATTATTCCTCTGCACGGTCCCATCAAACACTCCCGGGGTCAGACACAGAGTGATTATTCCTCTACCCGGTTTCATCAAACACTCCCGGGGTCAGACTCAGAGTGATTAATCCTCTACACGGTCACATCAAACACTTCCTGGGTCAGAAACAGAGTTATTATTCCTCTACACGGTACCATCACACACTCCCGGGGTCAGACACAGTGTGAGTCTCCTTCCACACCGTCCCATCACACTCTCCCGGGGTCTGACACAGAGTGATTATTGCTCTACACCGTCCCATCAAACACTCCAGGTGTCAGACACAGAGTGAATCTCCGTCCACACCGTCCCATCACACACTCCCGGGGTCAGACACAGAGAGATTATTCCTCTACACGGTCCCAACAAACGCTCCCGGGGTCAGACACAGAGTCATTATTCCATTACACGGTCACATCAAACTCTTCCGGGGTCAGACACAGAGAGATTATTCCTCTACACGGTCCCATCACACACTCCCGGGGTCAGACACAGAGTGATTATTCCTCTACACGGTCCCATCAAACACTCCCAGGGTCAGACACAGACTGAATCTCCCTCCACACCGTCCCATCACACACTCCCGTGGTCAGAGACAGAGTGATTATTCCTCTACACGGTCCCAACAAACACTCCCGGTGTCAGACACAGAGTGAATCTCGCTCCACACTGTCCCATCACACACTCCAGTGGTCAGACACAGTATGATTATTCCTCTCCACGGTCTCATCAATCACTCCAGGGTTCAGACACAGAGTCATTATTCCTCTACACGGTCCGATCAAACTCTTCCGGGGTCAGACACAGAGTGAAATTATATCCACACCGTCCCATCACACTCTCCCGTGGTCAGACACAGAGTGATTATTCCTCCACACGGTCCCGTCAAACACTCCCGGGGTCAGACAAAGAGTGAATCTCCCTACACACCGTCCCATCACACACTCCCGTGGTCTGACACAGTATGATTATTCCTCTCCACGGTCCCATCAAACACTCCCGGGGTCAGACACAGACTGAATCTCCCTCCACACCGTCCCATCACACACTCCCGTGGTCAGAGACAGAGTGATTATTCCTCTGCACTGTCCCATCAAACACTCCCGGGGTCAGACACAGAGTGAATCTCCCTCCACGCCTTCCCATCACACACTCCCGTGGTCAGACACAGAGTGATTATTCCTCTACACGGTCCGATCAAACACTCCCGGGGTCAGACACAGAGTGATTATTCCTCTACATGGTCCCAACAAACACTCCCGGTGTCAGACACAGTGTGAATTTATATCCACACCGTCCCATCATAATCTCTCGGGGTCAGACACAGAGTGAATCTCGCTCCACACTGTCCCATCACACACTCCAGTGGTCAGACACAGTATGATTATTCCTCTCCACGGTCTCATCAATCACTCCAGGGGTCAGACACAGAGAGATTATTCCTCTACACGGTCACATCAAACTCTTCCGGGGACAGACACAGAGTGAAATTTTATCCACACCGTCCCATGACACAATCCCGTGGTCAGACGCAGAGTGATTATTCCTCTACACGGTCACATCACACAATCCCGGGGTCATTCAAAGAGTGAATCTCCCTACACACCGTCCCATCACACACTCCCGTGGTCAGACACAGTATGATTATTCCTCTCCACGGTCCCATCAAACACTCCCGGGGTCAGACACAGACTGAATCTCCCTCCACACCGTCCCTTCACACACTCCCGTGGTCAGAGACAGAGTGATTATTCCTCTGCACGGCCCAACAAACACTCCCGGGGTCAGACACAGAGGGAATCTCCCTCCACGCCGTCCCATCACACTCTCCCGGGGACAGACACAGAGTGATTATTCTTCTACACGGTCCCTTCAAACACTCCCGGTGTCAGACACAGAGTGATTATTCCTCTACACGGTTCCAACAAATACTCCCGGTGTCAGACACAGTGTGAATCTCCTTCCACACCGTCCCATCACACTCTCCCGGGGTCAGACACAGAGTGATTATTCCTCTACACTGTCCCAACAAACACTCCCGGGGTCAGACACAGAGTGAATCTCCCTCCACACGGTCCCATCACACACTTCCGTGGTCAGACACAGAGTGATTATTCTTCTCCACGGTCCCATCAAACACTCCCGGGGTCAGACACAGATTGATTATTCCTCTACACGGTCCCATCACACACGCCCGGGGTCTGACACAGAATGATACTCCCACCACGCTGTCCCATCACACGCTCCCGGGGTCAAACACAGAGTGAATCTTCCTCTACACAGCCCATCACACACTCCCTGGGTCAGACACAGAGAGAATCTCCCTCCACACGTCCCAAAACACACTCCCGGGACAGACACAGACTGATTATTCCTCTGCACTGTCCCATCAAACACTCCGGGGTCAGACACAGAGTCATTATTCCTCTACACGGTCACATCAAACTCTTCCGGGGACAGGCACAGAGAGATTATTCCTCTACACGGACCCATCACACACTCCCGGGGTCAGACACAGAGTGATTATTCCTCTACACGGTCCCATCAAACAATCCCGTGATCAGACGCGGAGTGAATTTATATCCACACCGTCCCATCACACACTCCCGGCTTCAGACACAGACTCATTATTCCTCTACACGGTCACATCAAACTCTTCCTGGGTCAGAAACAGAGTTATTATTCCTCTACACGGTACCATCACACACTCCCGGGGTCCGACACAGTGTGAGTCTCCTTCCACACCGTCCCATCACACTCTCCCGGGTCAGACACAGAGTGATTATTCCTCTACACGGTTCCATCGAACTCTCCCGGGGTCAGACACAGAGTGAATCTCAATCCACACCGACCCATCACACACTCCCGTGGTCAGAGACAGAGTGATTATTCCTCTGCACGGTCCCATCAAACACTTCCTGGGTCAGAAACAGAGTTATTATTCCTCTACACGGTACCATCACACACTCCCGGGGTCAGACACAGTGTGAGTCTCCTTCCACACCGTCCCATCACACTCTCCCGGGGTCTGACACAGAGTGATTATTGCTCTACACCGTCCCATCAAACACTCCAGGTGTCAGACACAGAGTGAATCTCCGTTCACACCGTCCCATCACACACTCCCGGGGTCAGACACAGTGAGATTATTCCTCTACACGGTCCCAACAAACGCTCCCGGGGTCAGACACAGAGTCATTATTCCTTTACACGGTCACATCAAACTCTTCCGGGGTCAGACACAGAGAGATTATTCCTCTACACGGTCCCATCACACACTCCCGGGGTCAGACACAGAGTGATTATTCCTCTACACGGTCCCATCAAACACTCCCAGGGTCAGACACAGACTGAATCTCCCTCCACACCGTCCCATCACACACTCCCGTGGTCAGAGACAGAGTGATTATTCCTCTACACGGTCCCAACAAACACTCCCGGGGTCAGACACAGAGTGATTATTGCTCTACACGGTCCCATCACACACTACCGGGGGTCAGACACAGTATGATTATTCCTCTCCACGGTCCCATCAAACACTCCCGGGGTCAGACACAGACTGAATCTCCCTCCACACCGTCCCATCACACACTCCCGTGGTCACAGACAGAGTGATTATTCCTCTACACGGTCCCAACAAACACTCCCGGGGTCAGACGCAGAGTGATTTTTCCTCTACAAGGTCCCATCAAACACTACCGGGGGTCAGACACAGCGTGATTATTACTCTACACGGTCCCATCAAACACTCCCGGGGTCAGACAGAGAGTGAATCTCCCTCCACACGGTCCCATCACACACTTCCGTGGTCAGACACAGAGTGATTATTCTTCTCCACGGTCCCATCAAACACTCCCGGGTTCAGACACAGACTGACTATTCCTTTCCACGGTCCCATCAAACACTCCCGGGGTCAGACACAGAGTGATTATTCCTCTACACGGCCCCATCAAACTCTCCCGGGGTCAGACACAGAGTGATTATTCCTCTACACGGTCCCAACAAACACTCCCGGGGTCAGACACAGAGTGATTATTCCTCTACACGGTCCCATCAAACACTACCGGGGGTCAGACACAGAGTGATTATTACTCTACACGGTCCCATCAAACACTCCCGGGGTCAGACACAGAGTGAATCTCCCTCCACACGGTCCCATCAAACACTCCCGGGGTCAGACAAAGAGTGAATCTCCCTACACACCGTCCCATCACACACTCCCGTGCTCAGACACAGTATGATTATTCCTCTCCACGGTCCTATCAAACACTCCCGGGGTCAGACACAGACGGAATCTCCCTCCACACCGTCCCATCACACACTCCCGTGGTCAGAGACAGAGTGATTATTCCTCTACACGGTCCCAACAAACACTCCCGGTGTCAGACAAAGAGTGAATCTCCCTACACACCGTCCCATCACACACTCCCGTGCTCAGACACAGTATGATTATTCCTCTCCACTGTCCCATCAAACACTCCCGGGGTCAGACACAGACTGAATCTCCCTCCACACCGTCCCATCACACACTCCCGTGGTCAGAGACAGAGTGATTATTCCTCTACACGGTCCCAACAAACACTCCCGGGGTCAGACACAGAGTGATTATTCCTCTACACGGTCCCATCAAACACTACCGGGGGTCAGACATAGAGTGATTATTGCTCTACACGGTCCCATCAAACACTCCCGGGGTCAGACACAGAGTGAATCTCCCTCCACACGGACCCATCACACACTTCCGTGGTCAGACACAGAGTGATTATTCTTCTCCACGGTCCCATCAAACACTCCCGGGGTCAGACACAGAGTGATTATTTCTCTACACGGTCCCATCAAACACTCCCGGGGTCAGACACAGAGTGATTATTCCTCTACACGGTCCCATCACACACGCCCGGAGTCCGACACAGAATGATACTCCCGCCACACTGTCCCATCACACGCTCCCGGGGTCAAACACAGAGTGAAACTTCCTCTACACAGCCCATCACACACTCCCTGGGTCAGACACAGAGAGAATCTCCCTCCACACGTCCCAAAACACAGTCCCGGGTCAGACACAGACTGACTATTCCTTTGCACGGTCCCATCAAACACTCCCGGGGTCAGACACAGAGTGATTATTCCTCTACACGGCTCCATCAAACTCTCCCGGGGTCAGACACAGAGTGATTATTCCTCTACACGGTCCCAACAAACACTCCCGGGGTCAGACACAGAGTGATTATTCCTCTACACGGTCCCATCAAACACTACCGGGGGTCAGACACAGAGTGATTATTACTCTACACGGTCCCAACTAACGCTCCCGGGGTCAGACACAGAGTCATTATTCTTCTACACGGTCCCATCAAACTCTTCCGGGGTCAGACAAGGAGAGATTATTCCTCTACACGGTCCCATCACACACTCCCGGGGTCAGACACAGAGTCATTATTCCTCTACACGGTCAGATCAAACTCTTCCGGGGTCAGACACAGAGTGAATTTATATCCACACCGTCCCATCACACACTCCCGTGGTCAGACACAGAGTGATTATTCCTCCACACGGTCCCATCAAACACTCCCGGGGTCAGACAAAGAGTGAATCTCCCTACACACCGTCCCATCACACACTCCCGTGGTCAGACACAGAATGATTATTCCACTCCACGGTCCCATCAAACACTCCCGGGGTCAGACACAGACTGAATCTCCCTCCACACCGTCCCATCACACACTCCCGTGGTCAGAGACAGAGTGATTATTCCTCTGCACTGTCCCATCAAACACTCCCGGGGTCCGACGCAGAGAGATTATTCCTCTACACGGTCCCATCACACACTCCCGGGGTCAGACACAGAGTCATTATTCCTCTACACGGTCAGATCAAACTCTTCCGGGGTCAGACACAGAGTGAATTTATATCCACACCGTCCCATCACACACTCCCGTGGTCAGACACAGAGTGATTATTCCTCCACACTGTCCCATCAAACACTCCCGGGGTCAGACAAAGAGTGAATCTCCCTACACACCGTCCCATCACACACTCCCGTGGTCAGACACTGTATGATTATTCCTCTCCACGGTCCCATCAAACACTCCCGGGGTCAGACACAGACTGAATCTCCCTCCACACCGTCCGATCACACACTCCCGTGGTCAGAGACAGAGTGATTATTCCCCTGCACTGTCCCATCAAACACTCCCGGGGTCAGACGCAGAGTGAATCTCCCTCCACGCCGTCCCATCACACACTCCCGGGGTGAGACACAGAGTGATTATTCCTCTACATGGTCCCAACAAACACTCCCGGTGTCAGACACGGTGTGAATTTATATCCACACCGTCCCATCATAATCTCTCGGGGTCAGACACAGAGTGAATCTCCCTCCACACCGTCCCATCACACACTCCAGTGGTCAGACACAGTATGATTATTCCTCTCCACGGTCTCATCAAACACTCCAGGGGTCAGACACAGAGTCATTATTCCTCTACACGGTCACATCAAACTCTTCCGGGGACAGACACAGAGAGATTATTCCTCTACACGGTCCCATCAACACACTCCCTGGGTCAGACACAGAGTCATTATTCCTCTACACGGTCACATCAAACTCTTCCGGGGTCAGACACAGAGTGAATTTTTATCCACACCGTCCCATCACACAATCCCGTGGTCAGACACAGAGTGATTATTCCTCTACACGGTCCCATCAAACACTCCCGGGGTCAGACACAGACTGAATCTCCCTCCACACCGTCCCATCACACACTCCCGTGGTCAGAGACAGAGTGATTATTCCTCTGCACGGTCCCATCAAACACTCCCGGGTTCAGACACAGAGTGAATCTCCATCCACGCCGTCCCATCACACACTCAGTGGGTCAGACACAGAGTGATTATTCCTCTACACGGTCCCATCAACACACTCCCGGGGTCAGACACAGAGTCATTATTCCTCTACACGGTCACATCAAACTCTTCCGGGGTCAGACACAGAGTGAATTTTTATCCACACCGTCCCATCAAACAATCCCGGGGTCATACAAAGAGTGAATCTCCCTACACACCGTCCCATCACACACTCCCGTGGTCAGACACAGTATGATTATTCCTCTCCACGGTCCCATCAAACACTCCCGGGGTCAGACACAGACTGAATCTCCCTCCACACCGTCCCATCACACACTCCCGTGGTCAGAGACAGAGTGATTATTCCTCTGCACGGTCCCATCAAACACTCCCGGGTTCAGACACAGAGTGAATCTCCCTCCACGTCGTCCCATCACACACTCAGGGGGTCAGACACAGAGTGATTATTCCTCTACACGGTCCCATCAAACAATCCCGGGGTCAGGCACAGAGTGATTTTTCCTCTACACGGTCCCATCAAACACTCCCGGGTTCAGACACAGAGTGAATCTCCCTCCACGCCGTCCCATCACACACTCCCGGGGTCAGACACAGAGTGATTATTCCTCTACACGGTCCCTTCAAACACTCCCGGGGTCAGGCACCGAGAGATTATTCCTCTACACGGCCCCAACTAACGCTCCCGGGGTCAGACACAGAGTCATTATTCCTCTACACGGTCAGATCAACCTCTTCCGGGGTCAGACACAGAGTGAATTTATATCCACACGGTCCCATCACACACTCCCGTGGTCAGACACAGAGTGATTATTCCTCTACATGGTCCCAACAAACACTCCCGGTGTCAGACACGGTGTGAATTTATATCCACACCGTCCCATCATAATCTCTCGGGGTCAGACACAGAGTGAATCTCCCTCCACACCGTCCCATCACACACTCCAGTGGTCAGACACAGTATGATTATTCCTCTCCACGGTCTCATCAAACACTCCAGGGGTCAGACACAGAGTCATTATTCCTCTACACGGTCACATCAAACTCTTCCGGGGACAGACACAGAGAGATTATTCCTCTACACGGTCCCATCAACACACTCCCTGGGTCAGACACAGAGTCATTATTCCTCTACACGGTCACATCAAACTCTTCCGGGGTCAGACACAGAGTGAATTTTTATCCACACCGTCCCATCACACAATCCCGTGGTCAGACACAGAGTGATTATTCCTCTACACGGTCCCATCAAACACTCCCGGGGTCAGACACAGACTGAATCTCCCTCCACACCGTCCCATCACACACTCCCGTGGTCAGAGACAGAGTGATTATTCCTCTGCACGGTCCCATCAAACACTCCCGGGTTCAGACACAGAGTGAATCTCCATCCACGCCGTCCCATCACACACTCAGGGGGTCAGACACAGAGTGATTATTCCTCTACACGGTCCCATCAACACACTCCCGGGGTCAGACACAGAGTCATTATTCCTCTACACGGTCACATCAAACTCTTCCGGGGTCAGACACAAAGTGAATTTTTATCCACACCGTCCCATCAAACAATCCCGGGGTCATACAAAGAGTGAATCTCCCTACACACCGTCCCATCACACACTCCCGTGGTCAGACACAGTATGATTATTCCTCTCCACGGTCCCATCAAACACTCCCGGGGTCAGACACAGACTGAATCTCCCTCCACACCGTCCCATCACACACTCCCGTGGTCAGAGACAGAGTGATTATTCCTCTGCACGGTCCCATCAAACACTCCCGGGTTCAGACACAGAGTGAATCTCCCTCCACGTCGTCCCATCACACACTCAGGGGGTCAGACACAGAGTGATTATTCCTCTACACGGTCCCATCAAACAATCCCGGGGTCAGGCACAGAGTGATTTTTCCTCTACACGGTCCCATCAAACACTCCCGGGTTCAGACACAGAGTGAATCTCCCTCCACGCCGTCCCATCACACACTCCCGGGGTCAGACACAGAGTGATTATTCCTCTACACGGTCCCTTCAAACACTCCCGGGGTCAGGCACCGAGAGATTATTCCTCTACACGGCCCCAACTAACGCTCCCGGGTTCAGACACAGAGTCATTATTCCTCTACACGGTCAGATCAACCTCTTCCGGGGTCAGAGACAGAGTGAATTTATATCCACACGGTCCCATCACACACTCCCGTGGTCAGACACAGAGTGATTATTCCTCTACATGGTCCCATCAAACACTCCCGGGGTCAGACAAAGAGTGAATCTCCCTACACACCGTCCCATCACACACTCCCGTGGTCAGACACAGTATGATTATTCCTCTCCACGGTCCCATCAAACACTCCCGGGGTCAGACACAGACTGAATCTCCCTCCACACCTTCTCATCACACACTCCCGTGGTCAGACACAGTATGATTATTCCTCTCCACGGTCTCATCAAACACTCCCGGGGTCAGACACAGAGAGATTATTCCTCTACACAGTCCCAACTAACGCTCCCGGGGTCAGACACAGAGTCATTATTCCTCTACAAGGTCCCATCAAACTCTTCCGGGGTCAGACACAGAGAGATTATTCCTCTACACGGTCCCATCACACACTCCCGGGGACAGACACAGAGTCATTATTCCTCTACACGGTCCGATCAAACTCTTCCGGGGTCAGACACAGAGTGAATTTATATCCACACCGTCCCATCACACTCTCCCGTGGTCAGACACAGAGTGATTATTCCTCCACACGGTCCCGTCAAACACTCCCATGGTCAGACAAAGAGTGAATCTCCCTACACACCGTCCCATCACACACTCCCGTGGTCTGACACAGTATGATTATTCCTCTCCACGGTCCCATCAAACACTCCCGGGGTCAGACACAGACTGAATCTCCCTCCACACCGTCCCATCACACACTCCCGTGGTCAGAGACAGAGTGATTATTCCTCTGCACTGTCCCATCAAACACTCCCGGGGTCAGACACAGAGTGAATCTCCCTCCACGCCTTCCCATCACACTCTCCCGTGGTCAGACACAGAGTGATTATTCCTCTACACGGTCCCATCAAACACTCCCGGGGTCAGACACAGAGTGATTATTCCTCTACATGGTCCCAACAAACACTCCCGGTGTCAGACACAGTGTGAATTTATATCCACACCGTCCCATCATAATCTCTCGGGGTCAGACACAGAGTGAATCTCGCTCCACACTGTCCCATCACACACTCCAGTGGTCAGACACAGTATGATTATTCCTCTCCACGGTCTCATCAATCACTCCTGGGGTCAGACACAGAGTCATTATTCCTCTACACGGTCACATCAAACTCTTCCGGGGACAGACACAGGGTGAATTTTTATCCACACCGTCCCATCACACAATCCCGTGGTCAGACACAGAGTGATTATTCCTCTACACGGTCACATCACACAATCCCGGGGTCATTCAAAGAGTGAATCTCCCTACACACCGTCCCATCACACACTCCCGTGGTCAGACACAGTATGATTATTCCTCTCCACGGTCCCATCAAACACTCCCGGGGTCAGACACAGACTGAATCTCCCTCCACACCGTCCCTTCACACACTCCCGTGGTCAGAGACAGAGTGATTATTCCTCTGCACGGTCCCATCAAACACTCCCGGGGTCAGACACAGACTGAATCTCCCTCCACACCGTCCCTTCACACACTCCCGTGGTCAGAGACAGAGTGATTATTCCTCTGCACGGTCCCAGCATACACTCCCGGGGTCAGACACAGAGTGATTATTCCTCTACACGGTTCCATCAAACACTCCCGGGGTCAGACTCAGAGTGATTAATCCTCTACACGGTCACATCAAACTCTACCTGGGTCAGAAACAGAGTTATTATTCCTCTACACGGTACCATCACACACTCCCGGGGTCAGACACAGTGTGAGTCTCCTTCCACACCGTCCCATCACACTCTCCCGGGGTCAGACACAGAGTGATTATTGCTCTACAGCGTCCCATCAAACACTCCGGGTGTCAGACACAGAGTGATTATTCTTCTACACGGTCCCTTCAAACACTCCCGGGGTCAGACACAGAGTGATTATTCCTCTACACGGTCCCAACAAACACTCCCGGGGTCAGACACAGAGTGAATCTCAATCCACACAGACCCATCACACACTCCCGTGGTCAGAGACAGAGTGATTATTCCTCTACACGGTCCCAACAAACACTCCCGGTGTCAGACAAAGAGTGAGTCTCCCTACACACCGTCCCATCACACACTCCCGTGCTCAGACACAGTATGATTATTCCTCTCCACGGTCCCATCAAACACTCCCGGGGTCAGACACAGACTGAATCTCACACCACACCGTCCCATCACACACTCCCGTGGTCAGAGACAGAGTGATTATTCCTCTACCCGGTCACATCAAACTCTTCCGGGGACAGGCACAGAGAGATTATTCCTCTACACGGTCCCATCACACACTCCCGGGGTCAGACACAGAGTGATTATTCCTCTACACAGCCCATCACACACTCCCTGGGTCAGACACAGAGTGATTATTCCTCTACACGGTCCCATCAAACAATCCCGTGGTCAGACGCGGAGTGAATTTATATCCACACCGTCCCATCACACACTCCCGGCTTCAGACACAGAGTCATTATTCCTCTACACGGTCACATCAAACTCTTCCTGGGTCAGAAACAGAGTTATTATTCCTCTACAGGGTACCATCACACACTCCCGGGGTCAGACACAGTGTGAGTCTCCTTCCACACCGTCCCATCACACTCTCCCGGGGTCAGACACAGAGTGATTATTCCTCTACACGGTCCCATCAAACTCTCCCGGGGTCAGACACGGAGTGAATCTCAATCCACACCGACCGATCACACACTCCCGTGGTCAGAGACAGAGTGATTATTGCTCTACACCATCCCATCACACACTCCCGGGGTCAGACACAGAGTCATTATTCCTCTACACGGTCACATCAAACTCTTCCTGCTCAGAAACAGAGTTATTATTCCTCTACACGGTACCATCACACACTCCCGGGGTCAGACACAGAGTGATTATTCCTCTACACGGTCCCATCAAACACTCCCGGGGTCAGACACAGAGTGAATTTATATCCACACCGTCCCATCATAATCTCTCGGGGTCAGACACAGAGTGAATCTCCCTCCACACCGTCCCACCACACACTCCAGTGGTCAGACACAGTATGATTATTCCTCTCCACGGTCTCATCAAGCACTCCCGGGGTCAGACACAGAGAGATTATTCCTCTACACGGTCCCAACTAACGCTCCCGGGGTCAGACACAGAGTGAATTTATATCCACACCGTCCCATCATAATCTCTCGGGGTCAGACACAGAGTGAATCTCCCTCCACACCGTCCCACCACACACTCCTGTGGTCAGACACAGTATGATTATTCCTCTCCACGGTCTCATCAAACACTCCCGGGGTCAGACACAGAGAGATTATTCCTCTACACGGTCCCAACTAACGCTCCCGGGGTCAGACACAGAGTCATTATTCCTCTACGCGGTCCCATCAAACTCTTCCGGGGTCCGACACAGAGAGATTATTCCTCTACCCGGTCCCATCACACACTCCCGGGGTCAGACACAGAGTCATTATTCCTCTACACGGTCAGATCAAACTCTTCCGGGGTCAGACATAGAGTGAATTTATATCCACACCGTCCCATCACACACTCCCGTGGTCAGACACAGAGTGATTATTCCTCCACACGGTCCCATCAAACACTCCCGGGGTCAGACAAAGAGTGAATCTCCCTACACACCGTCCCATCACACACTCCCGTGGTCAGACACAGTATGATTTTTCCTCTCCACGGTCCCATCAAACACTCCCGGGGTCAGACACAGACTGAATCTCCCTCCACACCGTCCCATCACACACTCCCGTGGTCAGAGACAGAGTGATTATTCCTCTGCACTGTCCCATCAAACACTCCCGGGGTCAGACACAGAGTGAATCTCCCTCCACGCCGTCCCATCACACACTCCCGGGGTCAGACACAGAGTGATTATTCCTCTACACGGAACCAACAAACACTCCCGGGGTCAGACACAGAGTGATTATTCCTCTACACGGACCCAACAAACACTCCCGGTGTCAGACAGAGTGTGCATTTATATCCACACCGTCCCATCATAATCTCTCGGGGTCAGACACAGAGTGAATCTCCCTCCACACCGTCCCATCACACACTCCAGTGGTCAGACACAGTATGATTATTCCTCTCCACGGTCTCATCAAACACTCCAGGGGTCAGACACAGAGTCATTATTCCTCTACACGGTCACATCAAACTCTTCCGGGGACAGACACAGAGAGATTATTCCTCTACACGGTCCCATCAGCACACTCCCGGGGTCAGACACAGAGTCATTATTCCTCTACACGGTCCCATCAAACAATCCCGGGGTCATACAAAGAGTGAATCTCCCTACACACCGTCCCCTCACACACGCCCGTGGTCAGACACAGTATGATTATTCCTCTCCACGGTCCCATCAAACACTCCCGGGGTCAGACAAAGAGTGAATCTCCCTACACACCGTCCCATCACACAGTCCCATGCTCAGACACAGTATGATTATTCCTCTCCACGGTCCCATCAAACACTCCCGGGGTCAGACACAGACTGAATCTCCCTCCACACCGTCCCATCACACACTCCCGTGGTCAGAGCCAGAGTGATTATTCCTCTGCACGGTCCCATCAAACACTCCCGGGGTCAGACACAGAGTGAATCTCCCTCAACGCCGTCCCATCACACTCTCCCGGGGTCAGACACAGAGTGATTATTCCTCTACACGGTCCCAACAAACACTCCCGGGGTCAGACACAGAGTGATTATTCCTCTACACGGTCCCATCAAACACTACCGGGGGTCAGACACAGAGTGAATCTCCCTCCACACGGTCCCATCAAACACTCCCGGGGTCAGACACAGAGTGAATCTCCCTCCACACGGTCCCATCAAACACTCCCGGGGTCAGACACAGAGTGATTATTCCTCTACACGGTCCCATCACACACGCCCGGGGTCTGACACAGAATGATACTCCCGCCACCCTGTCCCATCACACGCTCCCGGGGTCAGACACAGAGAGAATCTCCCTCCACACGTCCCAAAACACACTCCCGGGTCAGACACAGACAGGTTATTCCTTTGCACGGTCCCATCAAACACTCCCGGTGTCAGACACAGAGTGATTATTCCTCTACACGGTCCCATCAAACTCTCCCGGGGTCAGACACATAGTGAATCTCAATCCACACCGACCCATCACACACTCCCGTGGTCAGAGACAGAGTGATTATTCCTCTGCACGGTCCCATCAAACACTCCCGGGGTCAGACACAGAGTGATTATTCCTCTACACGGTTCCATCAAACACTACCGGGGGTCAGACACAGAGAGATTATTACTCTACACGGTCCCATCAAACACTCCCGGGGTCAGACACAGAGTGAATCTCCCTCCACACGGTCCCATCACACACTTCCGTGGTCAGACACAGAGTGATTATTCTTCTCCACGGTCCCATCAAACACTCCCGGGGTCAGACACAGAGTGATTATTCCTCTACACGGTCCCATCAAACACTCCCGGGGTCAGACACAGACTGAATCTCCCTCCACACCGTCCCTTCACACACTCCCGTGGTCAGAGACAGAGTGATTATTCCTCTGCACGGTCCCATCAAACACTCCCGGGGTCAGACACAGACTGAATCTCCCTCCACACCGTCCCTTCACACACTCCCGTGGTCAGAGACAGAGTGATTATTCCTCTGCACGGTCCCAGCATACACTCCCGGGGTCAGACACAGAGTGATTATTCCTCTACACGGTTCCATCAAACACTCCCGGGGTCAGACTCAGAGTGATTAATCCTCTACACGGTCACATCAAACTCTACCTGGGTCAGAAACAGAGTTATTATTCCTCTACACGGTACCATCACACACTCCCGGGGTCAGACACAGTGTGAGTCTCCTTCCACACCGTCCCATCACACTCTCCCGGGGTCAGACACAGAGTGATTATTGCTCTACAGCGTCCCATCAAACACTCCAGGTGTCAGACACAGAGTGATTATTCTTCTACACGGTCCCTTCAAACACTCCCGGGGTCAGACACAGAGTGATTATTCCTCTACACGGTCCCAACAAACACTCCCGGGGTCAGACACAGAGTGAATCTCAATCCACACAGACCCATCACACACTCCCGTGGTCAGAGACAGAGTGATTATTCCTCTACACGGTCCCAACAAACACTCCCGGTGTCAGACAAAGAGTGAGTCTCCCTACACACCGTCCCATCACACACTCCCGTGCTCAGACACAGTATGATTATTCCTCTCCACGGTCCCATCAAACACTCCCGGGGTCAGACACAGACTGAATCTCACACCACACCGTCCCATCACACACTCCCGTGGTCAGAGACAGAGTGATTATTCCTCTACCCGGTCACATCAAACTCTTCCGGGGACAGGCACAGAGAGATTATTCCTCTACACGGTCCCATCACACACTCCCGGGGTCAGACACAGAGTGATTATTCCTCTACACAGCCCATCACACACTCCCTGGGTCAGACACAGAGTGATTATTCCTCTACACGGTCCCATCAAACAATCCCGTGGTCAGACGCGGAGTGAATTTATATCCACACCGTCCCATCACACACTCCCGGCTTCAGACACAGAGTCATTATTCCTCTACACGGTCACATCAAACTCTTCCTGGGTCAGAAACAGAGTTATTATTCCTCTACAGGGTACCATCACACACTCCCGGGGTCAGACACAGTGTGAGTCTCCTTCCACACCGTCCCATCACACTCTCCCGGGGTCAGACACAGAGTGATTATTCCTCTACACGGTCCCATCAAACTCTCCCGGGGTCAGACACGGAGTGAATCTCAATCCACACCGACCGATCACACACTCCCGTGGTCAGAGACAGAGTGATTATTCCTCTGCACGGTCCCATCAAACACTCCCGGGGTCAGACACAGAGTGATTATTCCTCTACCCGGTTCCATCAAACACTCCCGGGGTCAGACTCAGAGTGATTAATGCTCTACACGGTCACATCAAACACTTCCTTGGTCAGAAACAGAGTTATTATTCCTCTACACGGTACCATCACACACTCCCGGGGTCAGACACAGTGTGAGTCTCCTTCCACACCGTCCCATCACACTCTCCCGGGGTCAGACACAGAGTGATTATTGCTCTACACCATCCCATCAAACACTCCAGGTGTCAGACACAGAGTGAATCTCCGTCCACACAGTCCCATCACACACTCCCGGGGTCAGACACAGAGAGATTATTCCTCTACACGGTCCCAACAAACGCTCCCGGGGTCAGACACAGAGTCATTATTCCTCTACACGGTCACATCAAACTCTTCCGTGGTCAGACACAGAGAGATTATTCCTCTACACGGTCCCATCACACACTCCCGGGGTCAGACACAGAGTCATTATTCCTCTACACGGTCACATCAAACTCTTCCTGCTCAGAAACAGAGTTATTATTCCTCTACACGGTACCATCACACACTCCCGGGGTCAGACACAGAGTGATTATTCCTCTACACGGTCCCATCAAACACTCCCGGGGTCAGACACAGAGTGAATTTATATCCACACCGTCCCATCATAATCTCTCGGGGTCAGACACAGAGTGAATCTCCCTCCACACCGTCCCACCACACACTCCAGTGGTCAGACACAGTATGATTATTCCTCTCCACGGTCTCATCAAGCACTCCCGGGGTCAGACACAGAGAGATTATTCCTCTACACGGTCCCAACTAACGCTCCCGGGGTCAGACACAGAGTGAATTTATATCCACACCGTCCCATCATAATCTCTCGGGGTCAGACACAGAGTGAATCTCCCTCCACACCGTCCCACCACACACTCCTGTGGTCAGACACAGTATGATTATTCCTCTCCACGGTCTCATCAAACACTCCCGGGGTCAGACACAGAGAGATTATTCCTCTACACGGTCCCAACTAACGCTCCCGGGGTCAGACACAGAGTCATTATTCCTCTACGCGGTCCCATCAAACTCTTCCGGGGTCCGACACAGAGAGATTATTCCTCTACCCGGTCCCATCACACACTCCCGGGGTCAGACACAGAGTCATTATTCCTCTACACGGTCAGATCAAACTCTTCCGGGGTCAGACATAGAGTGAATTTATATCCACACCGTCCCATCACACACTCCCGTGGTCAGACACAGAGTGATTATTCCTCCACACGGTCCCATCAAACACTCCCGGGGTCAGACAAAGAGTGAATCTCCCTACACACCGTCCCATCACACACTCCCGTGGTCAGACACAGTATGATTTTTCCTCTCCACGGTCCCATCAAACACTCCCGGGGTCAGACACAGACTGAATCTCCCTCCACACCGTCCCATCACACACTCCCGTGGTCAGAGACAGAGTGATTATTCCTCTGCACTGTCCCATCAAACACTCCCGGGGTCAGACACAGAGTGAATCTCCCTCCACGCCGTCCCATCACACACTCCCGGGGTCAGACACAGAGTGATTATTCCTCTACACGGAACCAACAAACACTCCCGGGGTCAGACACAGAGTGATTATTCCTCTACACGGACCCAACAAACACTCCCGGTGTCAGACAGAGTGTGCATTTATATCCACACCGTCCCATCATAATCTCTCGGGGTCAGACACAGAGTGAATCTCCCTCCACACCGTCCCATCACACACTCCAGTGGTCAGACACAGTATGATTATTCCTCTCCACGGTCTCATCAAACACTCCAGGGGTCAGACACAGAGTCATTATTCCTCTACACGGTCACATCAAACTCTTCCGGGGACAGACACAGAGAGATTATTCCTCTACACGGTCCCATCAGCACACTCCCGGGGTCAGACACAGAGTCATTATTCCTCTACACGGTCCCATCAAACAATCCCGGGGTCATACAAAGAGTGAATCTCCCTACACACCGTCCCCTCACACACGCCCGTGGTCAGACACAGTATGATTATTCCTCTCCACGGTCCCATCAAACACTCCCGGGGTCAGACAAAGAGTGAATCTCCCTACACACCGTCCCATCACACAGTCCCATGCTCAGACACAGTATGATTATTCCTCTCCACGGTCCCATCAAACACTCCCGGGGTCAGACACAGACTGAATCTCCCTCCACACCGTCCCATCACACACTCCCGTGGTCAGAGCCAGAGTGATTATTCCTCTGCACGGTCCCATCAAACACTCCCGGGGTCAGACACAGAGTGAATCTCCCTCAACGCCGTCCCATCACACTCTCCCGGGGTCAGACACAGAGTGATTATTCCTCTACACGGTCCCAACAAACACTCCCGGGGTCAGACACAGAGTGATTATTCCTCTACACGGTCCCATCAAACACTACCGGGGGTCAGACACAGAGTGAATCTCCCTCCACACGGTCCCATCAAACACTCCCGGGGTCAGACACAGAGTGAATCTCCCTCCACACGGTCCCATCAAACACTCCCGGGGTCAGACACAGAGTGATTATTCCTCTACACGGTCCCATCACACACGCCCGGGGTCTGACACAGAATGATACTCCCGCCACCCTGTCCCATCACACGCTCCCGGGGTCAGACACAGAGAGAATCTCCCTCCACACGTCCCAAAACACACTCCCGGGTCAGACACAGACAGGTTATTCCTTTGCACGGTCCCATCAAACACTCCCGGTGTCAGACACAGAGTGATTATTCCTCTACACGGTCCCATCAAACTCTCCCGGGGTCAGACACATAGTGAATCTCAATCCACACCGACCCATCACACACTCCCGTGGTCAGAGACAGAGTGATTATTCCTCTGCACGGTCCCATCAAACACTCCCGGGGTCAGACACAGAGTGATTATTCCTCTACACGGTTCCATCAAACACTACCGGGGGTCAGACACAGAGAGATTATTACTCTACACGGTCCCATCAAACACTCCCGGGGTCAGACACAGAGTGAATCTCCCTCCACACGGTCCCATCACACACTTCCGTGGTCAGACACAGAGTGATTATTCTTCTCCACGGTCCCATCAAACACTCCCGGGGTCAGACACAGAGTGATTATTCCTCTACACGGTCCCATCAAACACTACCGGGGGTCAGACACAGAGAGATTATTACTCTACACGGTCCCATCAAACACTCCCGGGGTCAGACACAGAGTGAATCTCCCTCCACACGGTCCCATCACACACTTCCGTGGTCAGACACAGAGTGATTATTCTTCTCCACGGTCCCATCAAACACTCCCGGGGTCAGACACAGAGTGATTATTCGTCTACACGGTCCCATCACACACGCCAGGGGTCTGACACAGAATGATACTCCCGCCAGACTGTCCCATCACACGCTCCCGGGGTCAAACACAGAGTGAATCTTCCTCTACACAGCCCATCACACACTCCCTGGGTCAGACACAGAGAGAATCTCCCTCCACACGTCCCAAAACACACTCCCGGGTCAGACACAGACTGATTATTCCTTTGCACGGTCCCATCAAACACTCCCGGGGTCAGACACAGAGTGATTATTCCTCTACACGGTCCCATCAAACTCTCCCGGGGTCAGACACAGAGTGAATCTCCGTCCACACCGTCCCATCAAACTCTCCCGGGGTCAGACACAGAGTGATTATTCCTCTACACGGTCCCAACAAACACTCCCGGGGTCAGACACAGAGTGATTATTCCTCTACACGGTCCCATCAAACACTACCGGTGGTCAGACACAGAGTGATTATTACTCGACACGGTCCCATCAAGCACTCCCGGGGTCAGGCACAGAGTGAATCTCCCTCCACACGGTCCCATCAAACACTCCCGGGGACAGACAAAGAGTGAATCTCCCTACACACCGTCCCATCACACACTCCCGTGCTCAGACACAGTATGATTATTCCTCTCCACTGTCCCATCAAACACTCCCCGGGTCAGACACAGACTGAATCTCCCTCCACACCGTCCCATCACACACTCCCGTGGTCAGAGACAGAGTGATTATTCCTCTACACGGTCCCAACAAACACTCCCGGTGTCAGACAAAGAGTGAATCTCCCTACACACCGTCCCATCACACACTCCCGTGCTCAGACACAGTATGATTATTCCTCTCCACGGTCCCATCAAACACTCCCGGGGTCAGACACAGACTGAATCTCCCTCCACACCGTCCCATCACACACTCCCGTGGTCAGAGACAGAGTGATTATTCCTCTACACGGTCCCAACAAACACTCCCGGGGTCAGACACAGAGTGATTATTGCTCTACACGGTCCCATCACACACTACCGGGGGTCAGACACAGTATGATTATTCCTCTCCACGGTCCCATCAAACACTCCCGGGGTCAGACACAGACTGAATCTCCCTCCACACCGTCCCATCACACACTCCCGTGGTCAGAGACAGAGTGATTATTCCTCTACACGGTCCCAACAAACACTCCCGGGGTCAGACACAGAGTGATTATTCCTCTACAAGGTCCCATCAAACACTACCGGGGGTCAGACACAGCGTGATTATTACTCTGCACGGTCCCATCAAACATTCCCGGGGTCAGACAGAGAGTGAATCTCCCTCCACACGGTCCCATCACACACTTCCGTGGTCAGACACAGAGTGATTATTCTTCTCCACGGTCCCATCAAACACTCCCGGGTTCAGACACAGAGTGATTATTCTTCTCCACGGTCCCATCAAACACTCCCGGGGTCAGACACAGAGTGATTATTCCTCTACACGGTCCCATCACACACGCCCGGAGTCCGACACAGAATGATACTCCCGCCACACTGTCCCATCACACGCTCCCGGGGTCAAACACAGAGTGAAACTTCCTCTACACAGCCCATCACACACTCCCTGGGTCAGACACAGAGAGAATCTCCCTCCACACGTCCCAAAACACAGTCCCGGGTCAGACACAGACTGACTATTCCTTTGCACGGTCCCATCAAACACTCCCGGGGTCAGACACAGAGTGATTATTCCTCTACACGGCCCCATCAAACTCTCCCGGGGTCAGACACAGAGTGATTATTCCTCTACACGGTCCCAACAAACACTCCCGGGGTCAGACACAGAGTGATTATTCCTCTACACGGTCCCATCAAACACTACCGGGGGTCAGACACAGAGTGATTATTACTCTACACGGTCCCATCAAACACTCCCGGGGTCAGACACAGAGTGAATCTCCCTCCACACGGTCCCATCAAACACTCCCGGGGTCAGACAAAGAGTGAATCTCCCTACACACCGTCCCATCACACACTCCCGTGCTCAGACACAGTATGATTATTCCTCTCCACGGTCCTATCAAACACTCCCGGGGTCAGACACAGACAGAATCTCCCTCCACACCGTCCCATCACACACTCCCGTGGTCAGAGACAGAGTGATTATTCCTCTACACGGTCCCAACAAACACTCCCGGTGTCAGACAAAGAGTGAATCTCCCTACACACCGTCCCATCACACAATCCCGTGCTCAGACACAGTATGATTATTCCTCTCCACGGTCCCATCAAACACTCCCGGGGTCAGACACAGACTGAATCTCCCTCCACACCGTCCCATCACACACTCCCGTGGTCAGAGACAGAGTGATTATTCCTCTACACGGTCCCAACAAACACTCCCGGGGTCAGACACAGAGTGATTATTCCTCTACACGGTCCCATCAAACACTACCGGGGGTCAGACACAGAGTGATTATTACTCTACACGGTCCCATCAAACACTCCCGGGGTCAGACACAGAGTGAATCTCCCTCCACACGGACCCATCACACACTTCCGTGGTCAGACACAGAGTGATTATTCTTCTCCACGGTCCCATCAAACACTCCCGGGCTCAGACACAGAGTGATTATTTCTCTACACGGTCCCATCAAACACTCCCGGGGTCAGACACAGAGTGATTATTCCTCTACACGGTCGCATCACACACGCCCGGGGTCTGACACAGAATGATACTCCCGCCACACTGTCCCATCACACGCTCGCGGGGTCAAACACAGAGTGAATCTTCCTCTACACAGCCCATCACACACTCCCTGGGTCAGACACAGAGAGAATCTCCCTCCACACGTCTCAAAACACACTCCCGGGTCAGACACAGACTGACTATTCCTTTGCACGGTCCCATCAAACACTCCGGGGTCAGACACAGAGTGATTATTCCTCTACACGGCCCCATCAAACTCTCCCGGGGTCAGACACAGAGTGAATCTCAATCCACACCGACCCATCACACACTCCCGTGGTCAGAGACTGAGTGATTATTCCTCTGCACGGTCCCAGCATACACTCCCGGGGTCAGACACAGAGTGATTATTCCTCTACACGGTTCCATCAAACACTCCCGGGGTCAGACTCAGAGTGATTAATCCTCTACACGGTCACATCAAACTCTACCGGGTCAGAAACAGAGTTATTATTCCTCTACACGGTACCATCACACAATCCCGGGGTCAGACACAGTGTGAGTCTCCTTCCACACCGTCCCATCACACTCTCCCGGGGTCAGACACAGAGTGATTATTGCTCTACAGCGTCCCATCAAACACTCCAGGTGTCAGACACAGAGTGATTATTCTTCTACACGGTCCCTTCAAACACTCCCGGGGTCAGACACAGAGTGATTATTCCTCTACACGGTCCCAACAAACACTCCCGGGGTCAGACACAGAGTGAATCTCAATCCACACAGACCCATCACACACTCCCGTGGTCAGAGACAGAGTGATTATTCCTCTACACGGTCCCAACAAACACTCCCGGTGTCAGACAAAGAGTGAGTCTCCCTACACACCGTCCCATCACACAGTCCCGTGCTCAGACACAGTATGATTATTCCTCTCCACGGTCCCATCAAACACTCCCGGGGTCAGACACAGACTGAATCTCCCACCACACCGTCCCATCACACACTCCCGTGGTCAGAGACAGAGTGATTATTCCTCTACACGGTCCCAACAAACGCTCCCGGGGTTAGACACAGAGTCATTATTCCTCTACACGGTCACTTCAAACTCTTCCGGGGACAGGCACAGAGAGATTATTCCTCTACACGGTCCCATCACACACTCCCGGGGTCAGACACAGAGTGATTATTCCTCTACACAGCCCATCACACACTCCCTGGGTCAGACACAGAGTGATTATTCCTCTACACGGTCCCATCAAACAATCCCGTGGTCAGACGCGGAGTGAATTTATATCCACACCGTCCCATCACACACTCCCGGCTTCAGACACAGAGTCATTATTCCTCTACACGGTCACATCAAACTCTTCCTGGGTCAGAAACAGAGTTATTATTCCTCTACACGGTACCATCACACACTCCCGGGGTCAGACACAGTGTGAGTCTCCTTCCACACCGTCCCATCACACTCTCCCGGGGTCAGACACAGAGTGATTATTGCTCTACACCATCCCATCAAACACTCCAGGTGTCAGACACAGAGTGAATCTCCGTCCACACAGTCCCATCACACACTCCCGGGGTCAGACACAGAGAGATTATTCCTCTACACGGTCCCAACAAACGCTCCCGGGGTCAGACACAGAGTCATTATTCCTCTACACGGTCACATCAAACTCTTCCGGGGTCAGACACAGAGAGATTATTCCTCTACACGGTCCCATCACACACTCCCGGGGTCAGACACAGAGTCATTATTCCTCTACACGGTCACATCAAACTCTTCCTGCTCAGAAACAGAGTTATTATTCCTCTACACGGTACCATCACACACTCCCGGGGTCAGACACAGAGTGATTATTCCTCTACACGGTCCCATCAAACACTCCCGGGGTCAGACACAGAGTGAATTTATATCCACACCGTCCCATCATAATCTCTCGGGGTCAGACACAGAGTGAATCTCCCTCCACACCGTCCCACCACACACTCCAGTGGTCAGACACAGTATGATTATTCCTCTCCACGGTCTCATCAAGCACTCCCGGGGTCAGACACAGAGAGATTATTCCTCTACACGGTCCCAACTAACGCTCCCGGGGTCAGACACAGAGTGAATTTATATCCACACCGTCCCATCATAATCTCTCGGGGTCAGACACAGAGTGAATCTCCCTCCACACGGACCCATCACACACTTCCGTGGTCAGACACAGAGTGATTATTCTTCTCCACGGTCCCATCAAACACTCCCGGGCTCAGACACAGAGTGATTATTTCTCTACACGGTCCCATCAAACACTCCCGGGGTCAGACACAGAGTGATTATTCCTCTACACGGTCGCATCACACACGCCCGGGGTCTGACACAGAATGATACTCCCGCCACACTGTCCCATCACACGCTCGCGGGGTCAAACACAGAGTGAATCTTCCTCTACACAGCCCATCACACACTCCCTGGGTCAGACACAGAGAGAATCTCCCTCCACACGTCTCAAAACACACTCCCGGGTCAGACACAGACTGACTATTCCTTTGCACGGTCCCATCAAACACTCCGGGGTCAGACACAGAGTGATTATTCCTCTACACGGCCCCATCAAACTCTCCCGGGGTCAGACACAGAGTGAATCTCAATCCACACCGACCCATCACACACTCCCGTGGTCAGAGACTGAGTGATTATTCCTCTGCACGGTCCCAGCATACACTCCCGGGGTCAGACACAGAGTGATTATTCCTCTACACGGTTCCATCAAACACTCCCGGGGTCAGACTCAGAGTGATTAATCCTCTACACGGTCACATCAAACTCTACCGGGTCAGAAACAGAGTTATTATTCCTCTACACGGTACCATCACACAATCCCGGGGTCAGACACAGTGTGAGTCTCCTTCCACACCGTCCCATCACACTCTCCCGGGGTCAGACACAGAGTGATTATTGCTCTACAGCGTCCCATCAAACACTCCAGGTGTCAGACACAGAGTGATTATTCTTCTACACGGTCCCTTCAAACACTCCCGGGGTCAGACACAGAGTGATTATTCCTCTACACGGTCCCAACAAACACTCCCGGGGTCAGACACAGAGTGAATCTCAATCCACACAGACCCATCACACACTCCCGTGGTCAGAGACAGAGTGATTATTCCTCTACACGGTCCCAACAAACACTCCCGGTGTCAGACAAAGAGTGAGTCTCCCTACACACCGTCCCATCACACAGTCCCGTGCTCAGACACAGTATGATTATTCCTCTCCACGGTCCCATCAAACACTCCCGGGGTCAGACACAGACTGAATCTCCCACCACACCGTCCCATCACACACTCCCGTGGTCAGAGACAGAGTGATTATTCCTCTACACGGTCCCAACAAACGCTCCCGGGGTTAGACACAGAGTCATTATTCCTCTACACGGTCACTTCAAACTCTTCCGGGGACAGGCACAGAGAGATTATTCCTCTACACGGTCCCATCACACACTCCCGGGGTCAGACACAGAGTGATTATTCCTCTACACAGCCCATCACACACTCCCTGGGTCAGACACAGAGTGATTATTCCTCTACACGGTCCCATCAAACAATCCCGTGGTCAGACGCGGAGTGAATTTATATCCACACCGTCCCATCACACACTCCCGGCTTCAGACACAGAGTCATTATTCCTCTACACGGTCACATCAAACTCTTCCTGGGTCAGAAACAGAGTTATTATTCCTCTACACGGTACCATCACACACTCCCGGGGTCAGACACAGTGTGAGTCTCCTTCCACACCGTCCCATCACACTCTCCCGGGGTCAGACACAGAGTGATTATTGTTCTACACCATCCCATCAAACACTCCAGGTGTCAGACACAGAGTGAATCTCCGTCCACACAGTCCCATCACACACTCCCGGGGTCAGACACAGAGAGATTATTCCTCTACACGGTCCCAACAAACGCTCCCGGGGTCAGACACAGAGTCATTATTCCTCTACACGGTCACATCAAACTCTTCCGGGGTCAGACACAGAGAGATTATTCCTCTACACGGTCCCATCACACACTCCCGGGGTCAGACACAGAGTCATTATTCCTCTACACGGTCACATCAAACTCTTCCTGCTCAGAAACAGAGTTATTATTCCTCTACACAGTACCATCACACACTCCCGGGGTCAGACACAGAGTGATTATTCCTCTACACGGTCCCATCAAACACTCCCGGGGTCAGACACAGAGTGAATTTATATCCACACCGTCCCATCATAATCTCTCGGGGTCAGACACAGAGTGAATCTCCCTCCACACCGTCCCACCACACACTCCAGTGGTCAGACACAGTATGATTATTCCTCTCCACGGTCTCATCAAGCACTCCCGGGGTCAGACACAGAGAGATTATTCCTCTACACGGTCCCAACTAACGCTCCCGGGGTCAGACACAGAGTGAATTTATATCCACACCGTCCCATCATAATCTCTCGGGGTCAGACACAGAGTGAATCTCCCTCCACACCGTCCCACCACACACTCCTGTGGTCAGACACAGTATGATTATTCCTCTCCACGGTCTCATCAAACACTCCCGGGGTCAGACACAGAGAGATTATTCCTCTACACGGTCCCAACTAACGCTCCCGGGGTCAGACACAGAGTCATTATTCCTCTACACGGTCCCATCAAACTCTTCCGGGGTCCGACACAGAGAGATTATTCCTCTACCCGGTCCCATCACACACTCCCGGGGTCAGACACAGAGTCATTATTCCTCTACACGGTCAGATCAAACTCTTCCGGGGTCAGACATAGAGTGAATTTATATCCACACCGTCCCATCACACACTCCCGTGGTCAGACACAGAGTGATTATTCCTCCACACGGTCCCATCAAACACTCCCGGGGTCAGACAAAGAGTGAATCTCCCTACACACCGTCCCATCACACACTCCCGTGGTCAGACACAGTATGATTATTCCTCTCCACGGTCCCATCAAACACTCCCGGGGTCAGACACAGACTGAATCTCCCTCTACACCGTCCCATCACACACTCCCGTGGTCAGAGACAGAGTGATTATTCCTCTGCACTGTCCCATCAAACACTCCCGGGGTCAGACACAGAGTGAATCTCCCTCCACGCCGTCCCATCACACACTCCCGGGGTCAGACACAGAGTGATTATTCCTCTACACGGAACCAACAAACACTCCCGGGGTCAGACACAGAGTGATTATTCCTCTACACGGACCCAACAAACACTCCCGGTGTCAGACAGAGTGTGCATTTATATCCACACCGTCCCATCATAATCTCTCGGGGTCAGACACAGAGTGAATCTCCCTCCACACCGTCCCATCACACACTCCAGTGGTCAGACACAGTATGATTATTCCTCTCCACGGTCTCATCAAACACTCCAGGGGTCAGACACAGAGTCATTATTCCTCTACACGGTCACATCAAACTCTTCCGGGGACAGACACAGAGCGATTATTCCTCTACACGGTCCCATCAGCACACTCCCGGGGTCAGACACAGAGTCATTATTCCTCTACACGGTCCCATCAAACAATCCCGGGGTCATACAAAGAGTGAATCTCCCTACACACCGTCCCATCACACACGCCCGTGGTCAGACACAGTATGATTATTCCTCTCCACGGTCCCATCAAACACTCCCGGGGTCAGACAAAGAGTGAATCTCCCTACACACCGTCCCATCACACAGTCCCATGCTCAGACACAGTATGATTATTCCTCTCCACGGTCCCATCAAACATTCCCGGGGTCAGACACAGACTGAATCTCCCTCCACACCGTCCCATCACACACTCCCGTGGTCAGAGCCAGAGTGATTATTCCTCTGCACGGTCCCATCAAACACTCCCGGGGTCAGACACAGAGTGAATCTCCCTCCACGCCGTCCCATCACACTCTCCCGGGGTTAGACACAGACTGATTATTCCTCTACACGGTCCCAACAAACACTCCCGGTGTCAGACACAGTGTGAATCTCCTTCAACACCGTCCCATCACACTCTCCCGGGGTCAGACACAGAGTGATTATTCCTCTACACTGTCCCAACAAACACTCCCGGGGTCAGACACAGAGTGATTATTCCTCTACACGGTCCCATCAAACACTACCGGGGGTCAGACACAGAGTGAATCTCCCTCCACACGGTCCCATCAAACACTCCCGGGGTGAGACACAGAGTGAATCTCCCTCCACACGGTCCCATCAAACACTCCCGGGGTCAGACACAGAGTGATTATTCCTCTACACGGTCCCATCACACACGCCCGGGGTCTGACACAGAATGATACTCCCGCCACACTGTCCCATCACACGCTCCCGGGGTCAAACACAGAGTGAATCTTCCTCTACACAGCCCATCACACACTCCCTGGGTCAGACACAGAGAGAATCTCCCTCCACACGTCCCAAAACACACTCCCGGGTCAGACACAGACAGGTTATTCCTTTGCACGGTCCCATCAAACACTCCCGGTGTCAGACACAGAGTGATTATTCCTCTACACGGTCCCATCAAACTCTCCCGGGGTCAGACACATAGTGAATCTCAATCCACACCGACCCATCACACACTCCCGTGGTCAGAGACAGAGTGATTATTCCTCTGCACGGTCCCATCAAACACTCCCGGGGTCAGACACAGAGTGATTATTCCTCTACACGGTTCCATCAAACACTCCCGGGGTCAGACACAGAGTGATTATTCCTCTACACGGTCCCATCAAACACTACCGGGGGTCAGACACAGAGAGATTATTACTCTACACGGTCCCATCAAACACTCCCGGGGTCAGACACAGAGTGAATCTCCCTCCACACGGTCCCATCACACACTTCCGTGGTCAGACACAGAGTGATTATTCTTCTCCACGGTCCCATCAAACACTCCCGGGGTCAGACACAGAGTGATTATTCGTCTACACGGTCCCATCAAACACTACCGGGGGTCAGACACAGAGTGAATCTCCCTCCACACGGTCCCATCAAACACTCCCGGGGTCAGACACAGAGTGAATCTCCCTCCACACGGTCCCATCAAACACTCCCGGGGTCAGACACAGAGTGATTATTCCTCTACACGGTCCCATCACACACGCCCGGGGTCTGACACAGAATGATACTCCCGCCACACTGTCCCATCACACGCTCCCGGGGTCAAACACAGAGTGAATCTTCCTCTACACAGCCCATCACACACTCCCTGGGTCAGACACAGAGAGAATCTCCCTCCACACGTCCCAAAACACACTCCCGGGTCAGACACAGACAGGTTATTCCTTTGCACGGTCCCATCAAACACTCCCGGTGTCAGACACAGAGTGATTATTCCTCTACACGGTCCCATCAAACTCTCCCGGGGTCAGACACATAGTGAATCTCAATCCACACCGACCCATCACACACTCCCGTGGTCAGAGACAGAGTGATTATTCCTCTGCACGGTCCCATCAAACACTCCCGGGGTCAGACACAGAGTGATTATTCCTCTACACGGTTCCATCAAACACTCCCGGGGTCAGACACAGAGTGATTATTCCTCTACACGGTCCCATCAAACACTACCGGGGGTCAGACACAGAGAGATTATTACTCTACACGGTCCCATCAAACACTCCCGGGGTCAGACACAGAGTGAATCTCCCTCCACACGGTCCCATCACACACTTCCGTGGTCAGACACAGAGTGATTATTCTTCTCCACGGTCCCATCAAACACTCCCGGGGTCAGACACAGAGTGATTATTCGTCTACACGGTCCCATCACACACGCCCGGGGTCTGACACAGAATGATACTCCCGCCAGACTGTCCCATCACACGCTCCCGGGGTCAAACACAGAGTGAATCTTCCTCTACACAGCCCATCACACACTCCCTGGGTCAGACACAGAGAGAATCTCCCTCCACACGTCCCAAAACACACTCCCGGGTCAGACACAGACTGATTATTCCTTTGCACGGTCCCATCAAACACTCCCGGGGTCAGACACAGAGTGATTATTCCTCTACACGGTCCCATCAAACTCTCCCGGGGTCAGACACAGAGTGAATCTCCGTCCACACCGTCCCATCACACACTCCCGGGGTCAGACACAGAGAGATTATTCCACTGCACGGTCCCAGCAAAAGCTCCCGGGGTCAGACACAGAGACATTATTCCTCTACACGGTCACATCAAACTCTTCCGGGGTCAGACACAGAGAGATTATTCCTCTACACGGTCCCATCACACACACCCGGGGTCAGACACAGAGTGATTATTCCTCTACACGGTCACATCAAACACTTCCGGGGTCAGACACAGTGTGATTATTCCTCTACACGGTACCATCACACACTCCCGGTGTAAGACACAGTGTGAATCTCCTTCCACACAGTCCCATCTCACTCTCCCGGGGTCAGACACACAGTGATTTTTCCTCGACACGGTCCCATCAAACACTCCCGGGGTCAGACACAGAGTGATTATTCCTCTACACGGTCCCATCACACACGCCCGGGGTCTGACACCGAATGATACTCCCGTCACACTGTCCAATCACACGCTCCCGGGGTCAAACACAGAGTGAATCTTCCTCTGCACAGCCCATCACACACTCCCTGGGTCAGACACAGAGTGATTATTCCTCTACATGGTCCCATCAAACAATCCCGGGGTCAGACACGGAGTGAATTTATATGCACACCGTCCCATCACACTCTCCCGGCTTCAGACACAGAGTCATTATTCCTCTACACGGTCCCATCAAAAACTACCTGGTCAGACACAGATTGAATCACCCTCCGCGCCGTCCCATCCCACACTCCCGGAGTCAGACACTGAGTGATTATCCCTCTACACGATCCCATCAAACATCCCGGGGTCAGACACAGAGTGATTATTCCTCTACACGGTCCCATTAAACACTCCCGGGGTCAGACAGTGGGATTTTTCCTCGACACGGTCCCATCAAACACTCCCGGGGTCAGACACAGAGTGATTATTCCTCTACACGGTCCCATCACACACGCCCGGGGTCAGACACGGAGTGAATTTATATCCACACCGTCCCATCACACACTCCCGGCTTCAGACACAGAGTCATTATTCCTCTACACGGTCACATCAAATTCTTCCTGGGTCAGAAACAGAGTTATTATTCCTCTACACGGTACCATCACACACTCCCGGGGTCAGACACAGTGTGAGTCTCCTTCCACACCGTCCCATCACACTCTCCCGGGGTCAGACACAGAGTGATTATTCCTATACACGGTCCCATCAAACTCTCCCGGGGTCAGACACAGAGTGAATCTCAATCCACACCGACCCATCACACACTCCCGGGGTCAGACACACAGAGATTATTCCTCTACACGGTAACATCAAACTCTCCCGGGGTCAGACACAGAGTCATTATTCCTCTACACGGTCACATCAAACTCTTCCTGGGTCAGAAACAGAGTTATTATTCCTCTATACGGTACCATCACACACTCCCGGGGTCAGACACAGTGTGAGTCTCCTTCCACACCGTCCCATCACACACTCCCGGGGTCAGGCACAGAGAGATTATTCCTCTACACGGTCCCAACAAACGCTCCCGGGGTCAGACACAGAGTCATTATTCCTCTACACGGTCACTTCAAACTCTTCAGGCGTCAGACACAGAGAGATTATTCCTCTACACGGTCCCATCACACACACCCGGGGTCAGACACAGAGTGATTATTCCTCTACACGGTCCCATCAAACAATCCCGTGGTCAGACGCGGAGTGAATTTATATCCACACCGTCCCATCACACACTCCCGGCTTTAGACACAGAGTCATTATTCCTCTACACGGTCACATCAAACTCTTCCAGTGTCAGAAACAGAGTTATTATTCCTCTATACGGTACCATCACACACTCCCGGGGTCAGACACAGTGTGAGTCTCCTTCCACACCGTCCCATCACACTCTCCCGGGGTCAGACACAGAGTGATTATTCCTCTACACTGTCCCATCAAACTCTCCCGGGGTCAGACACAGAGTGAATCTCAATCCACACCGACCCATCACACACTCCCGTGGTGAGAGACAGAGTGATTATTCCTCTGCACGGTCCCATCAAACACTCACGGGGTCAGACACAGAGTGATTATTCCTCTACACGGTTCCATCAAACACTCGCGGGGTCAGACTCAGAGTGATTAATCCTCTACACGGTCACATCAAACTCTTCCTGGGTCAGAAACAGAGTTATTATTCCTCTACACGGTACCATCACACACTCCCGGGGTCAGACACAGTGTGAGTCTCCTTCCACACCGTCCCATCACACTCTCCCGGGGTCAGACACAGAGTGATTATTGCTCTACACCGTCCCATCAAACACTCCAGGTGTCAGACACAGAGTGAATCTCCGTCCACACCGTCCCATCACACACTCCCGGGGTCAGACACTGAGAGATTTTTCCTCTACACGGTCCCAACAAACGCTCCCGGGGTCAGACACAGAGTCATTATTCCTCTACACGGTCACATCAAACTCTTCCGGGAACAGGCACAGAGAGATTATTCCTCTACACGGTCCCATCACACACTCCCGGGGTCAGACACAGAGTGATTATTCCTCTACACGGTCCCATCACACACGCCCGGGGTCTGACACAGAATGATACTCCCGCCACACTGTCCAATCACACGCTCACGGGGTCAAACAGAGAGTGAATCTTCCTCTACACAGCCCATCACACACTCCTGGGGTCAGACACAGAGTGATTATTCCTCTACACGGTCCCATCAAACAATCCCGTGGTCAGACGCGGAGTGAATTTATATCCACACCGTCCCATCACACACTCCCGGCTTTAGACACAGAGTCATTATTCCTCTACACGGTCACATCAAACTCTTCCAGGGTCAGAAACAGAGTTATTATTCCTCTACACGGTACCATCACACACTCCCGTGGTCCGACACAGAGTAATTATTCTGCTCCTCGGTCCCATCAAGCACTCCCGGGGTCAGACACAGAGTGATTATTCCTCCACACTCTACCATCAAACACTCCGTGGGTCAGACACACAGTGATTATTCCTCTACACGGTCCCATCAAACACTCCCGGGTTCAGACACAGAGTGAATCTCCCGCCACGCAGTCCCATCACACACTCCCGGGGTCAGACACAGAGTGATTATTCCTCTACACGATCCCATCAAACACTCCCGGGGTCAGACACAGAGTGATTATTCCTCCACACGGTCCCATCAAACACTCCCGGGGTCAGACACAGAGTGAATCTCCCTCCACGCCGTCCTATCACACACTCCCGGGGTCAGACACAGAGTGATTATTCCTCTACACGGTCCCATCAAACACTCCCGGGGTCAGACACAGAGTGATTATTCCTCAACACGGTCCCATCACACACTCCCGGGGTCAGACACAGAGTGATTATTCCTCTACACGGTCCCATCAAACACTCCCGGGGTCAGACACAGAGAGTCTCCCTCCACACCGTCCCATCACACACTCCCGGTATCAGACTCAGAGTGATAATTCCTCTACAAGATCCCATCACACACTCCCGGGGTCAGACACAGAGTCATTATTCCTCTATACGGTCACATCAAACTCTTCCTGGGTCAGAAACAGAGTTATTATTCCTCTACACGGTACCATCACACACTCCCGGGGTCAGACACAGTGTGAGTCTCCTTCCACACCGTCCCATCACACTCTCCCGGGGTCAGACACAGAGTGATTATTGCTCTACACCGTCCCATCAAACACTCCAGGTGTCAGACACAGAGTGAATCTCCGTCCACACCGTCCCATCACACACTCCCGGGGTCAGACACACAGTGATTATTCCTCTACACGGTCCCATCAAACACTCCCGGGGTCAGACACATTGTGATTATTCCTCTACACGGTCCCATCAAACACTCCCGGGGTCAGACACAGAGACATTATTCCTCTACACGGTCACATCACACACACCCGGTGTCAGACACAGTGTGAATCTCCTTCAACACCGTCCCATCACACTCTCCCCGGGGTCAGACACACAGTGATTATTCCTCTACACGGTACCATCACACACTCCCGGTGTCAGCCACAGTGTGAATCTCCTTCAACACCGTCCCATCACACTCTCCCCGGGGTCAGACACACAGTGATTATTCCTCTACAGGGTCCCATCAAACACTCCCGGGGTCAGACACAGAGTGATTATTCCTGTACACGGACACAACAAACACTCCCGGGGTCAGACATAGAGTGATTATTCATCTACACGGTCCCATCCAACACTCCCGGGGTCAGACACTGAGTGAATCTCCCTCCACACCGTCCCATCACACACTCCCGTGGTCAGACACAGAGTTATTATTCTTCTCCACGGTCCCATCAAACACTCCCGGGGTCAGACACAGAGTGATTATTCCTCTACACGGTCCCATCACACACGCCCGTGGTCTGACACAGAATGATACTCCCGCCACACTGTCCCATCACACGCTCCCGGGTTCAAACACAGAGTGAATCTTCCTCTACACAGCCCATCACACACTCCCTGGGTCAGACACAGAGTGAATCTCCCTCCACACCGTCCCAACACACACTCCCGGGTCAGACACAGACTGATTATTCCTCTACATTGTACCATCAAACACTCCGTGGGTCAGACACACAGTGATTATTCCTCTACACTGTACCATCAAACACTCCGTGGGTCAGACACACAGTGATTATTCTTCTACACGGTCCCATCAAACACTCCCGGGGTCAGACACAGAGTGAATCTCTCTCCACGCCGTCCCATCACACACTCCCGGGTTCAGACACAGAGTGATTATTCCTCTACACGGTCCCATCAAACACTCCCGAGGTCAGACAGAGTGATTATTCCTCTACACGGTCCTAACAAACACTCCCGGTGTCAGACACAGTGTGAATCTCCTTCCACACCGTCCCAACACACACTCCCGGGTCAGACACAGACTGATTATTCCTCTACATTGTACCATCAAACACTCCGTGGGTCAGACACACAGTGATTATTCCTCTACTCGGTCCCATCAAACACACCCGGGGTCAGACACAGGGAGAATTTATATCCACACCGTTCCATCATACACTCCCGGGGTCAGACACAGAGTGATCATTCCTCTACACTGTACCATCAAACACTCCGTGGGTCAGACACACAGTGATTATTCTTCTACACGGTCCTATCAAACACTCCCGGGGTCAGACACAGAGTGAATCTCTCTCCACGCCGTCCCATCACACACTCCCGGGTTCAGACACAGAGTGATTGTTCCTCTACACGGTCCCATCAAACACTCCCGAGGTCAGACAGAGTGATTATTCCTCTACACGGTCCTAACAAACACTCCCGGTGTCAGACACAGTGTGAATCTCCTTCCACACCGTCCCATCACACTCTCCCGGGGTCAGACACAGAGTGATTCTTCCTCTACACAGTCCCAACAAACACTCCCGGGGTCAGACACAGAGTGATTATTCCTCTACACGGACACATCAAACACTACCGGGGGTCAGACACACAGTGATTATTCCTCTACACGGTCCCATCAAACACTCCCGGGGTCAGACACAGAGTGAATTTCCCTCCACACCGTCCGATCACACACTCCCGTGGTCAGACACAGAATGATTATTCCTCTACACGGTCCCATCAAACACTCCCGGGGTCAGGCACAGAGTCATTATTCCTCTACACGGTCACATCAAACTCTTCCGGGGTCAGACACAGGAGTGATTATTCCTCTACACGGTACCATCACACACTCCCGGTGTCAGACACAGTGTGAATCTCCTTCAACACCGTCACATCACACTCTCCCCGGGGTCAGACACACAGTGATTATTCCTCTACAGGGTCCCATCACACACTCCCGGCGTCAGACACAGAGTGATTATTCCTCTACACGGTTCCATCAAACACTCCCGGGGTCAGACACAGAGAGATTATTCCTCTACACGGTCCCAACAAACACTCCAGGTGTCAGACACAGTGTGAATCTCCTTCCACACCGTCCCATCACACTCTCCTGGTGTCAGACACAGAGTGATTTTTCCTCTACACGGTCCCATCAAACACTCCCGGGGTCAGACACAGAGTGATTATTCCTCTACACGGTCCCATCCAACACTACCGGGTGTCAGACACAGAGTGATTATTCCTCTACACGGTCCCATCACACACTCCCTGGGTCAGACACAGTGTGAATCTCCATCCACACCGTCCCAACACACTCTCCCGGGTCAGACACAGACTGATTATTCCTCTACATTGTACCATCAAACACTCCGTGGGTCAGACACACAGTGATTATTCCTCTACTCGGTCCCATCAAACACACCCGGGGTCAGACACAGGGTGAATTTATATCCACACCGTCCCATCATACACTCCCGGGGTAAGTCACAGAGTGATCATTCCTCTACACTGTACCATCAAACACTCCGTGGGTCAGACACACAGAGATTATTCTTCTACACGGTCCCATCAAACACTCCCGAGGTCAGACAGAGTGATTATTCCTCTACTCGGTCCCATCAAACACACCCGGGGTCAGACACAGGGAGAATTTATATCCACACCGTCCCATCATACACTCCCGGGGTAAGTCACAGAGTGATCATTCCTCTACACTGTACCATCAAACACTCCGTGGGTCAGACACACAGTGATTATTCTTCTACACGGTCCCATCAAACACTCCCGGGGTCAGACACAGAGTGAATCTCTCTCCACGCCGTCCCATCACACACTCCCGGGTTCAGACACAGAGTGATAATTCCTCTACACGGTCCCATCAAACACTCCCGAGGTCAGACAGAGTGATTATTCCTCTACACGGTCCTAACAAACACTCCCGGTGTCAGACACAGTGTGAATCTCCTTCCACACCGTCCCATCACACTCTCCCGGGGTCAGACACAGAGTGATTCTTCCTCTACACAGTCCCAACAAACACTCCCGGGGTCAGACACAGAGTGATTATTCCTCTACACGGACACATCAAACACTACCGGGGGTCAGAGACACAGTGATTATTCCTCTACACGGTCCCATCAAACACTCCCGGGGTCAGACACAGAGTGAATTTCCCTCCACACCGTCCGATCACACACTCCCGTGGTCAGACACAGAATGATTATTCCTCTACACGGTCCCATCAAACACTCCCGGGGTCAGACACAGAGTCATTATTCCTCTACACGGTCACATCAAACTCTTCCGGGGTCAGACACAGGAGTGATTATTCCTCTACACGGTACCATCACACACTCCCGGTGTCAGACACAGTGTGAATCTCCTTCAACACCGTCACATCACACTCTCCCCGGGGTCAGACACACAGTGATTATTCCTCTACAGGGTCCCATCACACACTCCCGGCGTCAGACACAGAGTGATTATTCCTCTACACGTTCCATCAAACACTCCCGGGGTCAGACACAGAGTGATTATTCCTCTACACGGTCCCAACAAACACTCCAGGTGTCAGACACAGTGTGAATCTCCTTCCACACCGTCCCAACACACACTCCCGGGTCAGACACAGACTGATTATTCCTCTACATTGTACCATCAAACACTCCGTGGGTCAGACACACAGTGATTATTCCTCTACACTGTACCATCAAACACTCCGTGGGTCAGACACACAGTGATTATTCTTCTACACGGTCCCATCAAACACTCCCGGGGTCAGACACAGAGTGAATCTCTCTCCACGCCGTCCCATCACACACTCCCGGGTTCAGACACAGAGTGATTATTCCTCTACACGGTCCCATCAAACACTCCCGAGGTCAGACAGAGTGATTATTCCTCTACACGGTCCTAACAAACACTCCCGGTGTCAGACACAGTGTGAAGCTCCTTCCACACCGTCCCAACACACACTCCCGGGTCAGACACAGACTGATTATTCCTCTACATTGTACCATCAAACACTCCGTGGGTCAGACACACAGTGATTATTCCTCTACTCGGTCCCATCAAACACACCCGGGGTCAGACACAGGGAGAATTTATATCCACACCGTCCCATCATACACTCCCGGGGTCAGACACAGAGTGATCATTCCTCTACACTGTACCATCAAACACTCCGTGGGTCATACACACAGTGATTATTCTTCTACACGGTCCCATCAAACACTCCCGGGGTCAGACACAGAGTGAATCTCTCTCCACGCCGTCCCATCACACACTCCCGGGTTCAGACACAGAGTGATTATTCCACTACACGGTCCCATCAAACACTCCCGAGGTCAGACAGAGTGATTATTCCTCTACACGGTCCTAACAAACACTCCCGGTGTCAGACACAGTGTGAATCTCCTTCCACACCGTCCCATCACACTCTCCCGGGGTCAGACACAGAGTGATTCTTCCTCTACACAGTCCCAACAAACACTCCCGGGGTCAGACACAGAGTGATTATTCCTCTACACGGACACATCAAACACTACCGGGGGTCAGACACACAGTGATTATTCCTCTACACGGTCCCATCAAACACTCCCGGGGTCAGACACAGAGTGAATTTCCCTCCACACCGTCCGATCACACACTCCCGTGGTCAGACACAGAATGATTATTCCTCTACACGGTCCCATCAAACACTCCCGGGGTCAGACACAGAGTCATTATTCCTCTACACGGTCACATCAAACTCTTCCGGGGTCAGACACAGGAGTGATTATTCCTCTACACGGTACCATCACACACTCCCGGTGTCAGACACAGTGTGAATCTCCTTCAACACCGTCACATCACACTCTCCCCGGGGTCAGACACACAGTGATTATTCCTCTACAGGGTCCCATCACACACTCCCGGCGTCAGACACAGAGTGATTATTCCTCTACACGGTTCCATCAAACACTCCCGGGGTCAGACACAGAGTGATTATTCCTCTACACGGTCCCAACAAACACTCCAGGTGTCAGACACAGTGTGAATCTCCTTCCACACCGTCCCATCACACACTCCCTGGGTCAGACACAGAGTGAATCTCCCTCCACACCGTCCCAACACACACTCCCGGGTCAGACACAGACTGATTATTCCTCTACATTGTACCATCAAACACTCCGTGGGTCAGACACACAGTGATTATTCCTCTACTCGGTCCCATCAAACACACCCGGGGTCAGACACAGGGTGAATTTATATCCACACCGTCCCATCATACACTCCCGGGGTCAGTCACAGAGTGATCATTCCTCTACACTGTACCATCAAACACTCCGTGGGTCAGACACACAGAGATTATTCTTCTACACGGTCCCATCAAACACTCCCGAGGTCAGACAGAGTGATTATTCCTCTACTCGGTCCCATCAAACACACCCGGGGTCAGACACAGGGAGAATTTATATCCACACCGTCCCATCATACACTCCCGGGGTCAGACACAGAGTGATCATTCCTCTACACTGTACCATCAAACACTCCGTGGGTCAGACACACAGTGATTATTCTTCTACACGGTCCCATCAAACACTCCCGGGGTCAGACACAGAGTGAATCTCTCTCCACGCCGTCCCATCACACACTCCCGGGTTCAGACACAGAGTGATAATTCCTCTACACGGTCCCATCAAACACTCCCGAGGTCAGACAGAGTGATTATTCCTCTACACGGTCCTAACAAACACTCCCGGTGTCAGACACAGTGTGAATCTCCTTCCACACCGTCCCATCACACTCTCCCGGGGTCAGACACAGAGTGATTCTTCCTCTACACAGTCCCAACAAACACTCCCGGGGTCAGACACAGAGTGATTATTCCTCTACACGGACACATCAAACACTACCGGGGGTCAGACACACAGTGATTATTCCTCTACACGGTCCCATCAAACACTCCCGGGGTCAGACACAGAGTGAATTTCCCTCCACACCGTCCGATCACACACTCCCGTGGTCAGACACAGAATGATTATTCCTCTACACGGTCCCATCAAACACTCCCGGGGTCAGACACAGAGTCATTATTCCTCTACACGGTCACATCAAACTCTTCCGGGGTCAGACACAGGAGTGATTATTCCTCTACACGGTACCATCACACACTCCCGGTGTCAGACACAGTGTGAATCTCCTTCAACACCGTCACATCACACTCTCCCCGGGGTCAGACACACAGTGATTATTCCTCTACAGGGTCCCATCACACACTCCCGGCGTCAGACACAGAGTGATTATTCCTCTACACGGTTCCATCAAACACTCCCGGGGTCAGACACAGAGTGATTATTCCTCTACACGGTCCCAACAAACACTCCAGGTGTCAGACACAGTGTGAATCTCCTTCCACACCGTCCCAACACACACTCCCGGGTCAGACACAGACTGATTATTCCTCTACATTGTACCATCAAACACTCCGTGGGTCAGACACACAGTGATTATTCCTCTACACTGTACCATCAAACACTCCGTGGGTCAGACACACAGTGATTATTCTTCTACACGGTCCCATCAAACACTCCCGGGGTCAGACACAGAGTGAATCTCTCTCCACGCCGTCCCATCACACACTCCCGGGTTCAGACACAGAGTGATTATTCCTCTACACGGTCCCATCAAACACTCCCGAGGTCAGACAGAGTGATTATTCCTCTACACGGTCCTAACAAACACTCCCGGTGTCAGACACAGTGTGAATCTCCTTCCACACCGTCCCAACACACACTCCCGGGTCAGACACAGACTGATTATTCCTCTACATTGTACCATCAAACACTCCGTGGGTCAGACACACAGTGATTATTCCTCTACTCGGTCCCATCAAACACACCAGGGGTCAGACACAGGGAGAATTTATATCCACACCGTCCCATCATACACTCCCGGGGTCAGACACAGAGTGATCATTCCTCTACACTGTACCATCAAACACTCCGTGGGTCAGACACACAGTGATTATTCTTCTACACGGTCCCATCAAACACTCCCGGGGTCAGACACAGTGAATCTCTCTCCACGCCGTCCCATCACACACTCCCGGGTTCAGACACAGAGTGATTATTCCTCTACACGGTCCCATCAAACACTCCCGAGGTCAGACAGAGTGATTATTCCTCTACACGGTCCTAACAAACACTCCCGGTGTCAGACACAGTGTGAATCTCCTTCCACACCGTCCCATCACACTCTCCCGGGGTCAGACACAGAGTGATTCTTCCTCTACACAGTCCCAACAAACACTCCCGGGGTCAGACACAGAGTGATTATTCCTCTACACGGACACATCAAACACTACCGGGGGTCAGACACACAGTGATTATTCCTCTACACGGTCCCATCAAACACTCCCGGGGTCAGACACAGAGTGAATTTCCATCCACACCGTCCGATCACACACTCCCGTGGTCAGACACAGAATGATTATTCCTCTACACGGTCCCATCAAACACTCCCGGGGTCAGACACAGAGTCATTATTCCTCTACACGGTCACATCAAACTCTTCCGGGGTCAGACACAGGAGTGATTATTCCTCTACACGGTACCATCACACACTCCCGGTGTCAGACACAGTGTGAATCTCCTTCAACACCGTCACATCACACTCTCCCCGGGGTCAGACACACAGTGATTATTCCTCTACAGGGTCCCACCACACACTCCCGGCGTCAGACACAGAGTGATTATTCCTCTACACGGTTCCATCAAACACTCCCGGGGTCAGACACAGAGTGATTATTCCTCTACACGGTCCCAACAAACACTCCAGGTGTCAGACACAGTGTAAATCTCCTTCCACACCGTCCCATCACACTCTCCTGGTGTCAGACACAGAGTGATTTTTCCTCTACACGGTCCCATCAAACACTCCCGGGGTCAGACACAGAGTGATTATTCCTCTACACGGTCCCATCCAACACTACCGGGTGTCAGACACAGAGTGATTATTCCTCTACACGGTCCCATCACACACTCCCTGGGTCAGACACAGAGTGAATCTCCCTCCACACCGTCCCAACACACACTCCCGGGTCAGACACAGACTGATTATTCCTCTACATTGTACCATCAAACACTCCGTGGGTCAGACACACAGTGATTATTCCTCTACTCGGTCCCATCAAACACACCCGGGGTCAGACACAGGGTGAATTTATATCCACACCGTCCCATCATACACTCCCGGGGTCAGTCACAGAGTGATCATTCCTCTACACTGTACCATCAAACACTCCGTGGGTCAGACACACAGAGATTATTCTTCTACACGGTCCCATCAAACACTCCCGAGGTCAGACAGAGTGATTATTCCTCTACTCGGTCCCATCAAACACACCCGGGGTCAGACACAGGGAGAATTTATATCCACACCGTCCCATCATACACTCCCGGGGTCAGACACAGAGTGATCATTCCTCTACACTGTACCATCAAACACTCCGTGGGTCAGACACACAGTGATTATTCTTCTACACGGTCCCATCAAACACTCCCGGGGTCAGACACAGAGTGAATCTCTCTCCACGCCGTCCCATCACACACTCCCGGGTTCAGACACAGAGTGATAATTCCTCTACTCGGTCCCATCAAACACACCCGGGGTCAGACACAGGGAGAATTTATATCCACACCGTCCCATCATACACTCCCGGGGTCAGACACAGAGTGATCATTCCTCTACACTGTACCATCAAACACTCCGTGGGTCAGACACACAGTGATTATTCTTCTACACGGTCCCATCAAACACTCCCGGGGTCAGACACAGAGTCATTATTCCTGTACACGGTCACATCAAACTCTTCCGGGGTCAGACACAGGAGTGATTATTTCTCTACACGGTACCATCACACACTCCCGGTGTCAGACACAGTGTGAATCTCCTTCAACACCGTCACATCACACTCTCCCCGGGGTCAGACACACAGTGATTATTCCTCTACAGGGTCCCACCACACACTCCCGGCGTCAGACACAGAGTGATTATTCCTCTACACGGTTCCATCAAACACTCCCGGGGTCAGACACAGAGTGATTATTCCTCTACACGGTCCCAACAAACACTCCAGGTGTCAGACACAGTGTAAATCTCCTTCCACACCGTCCCATCACACTCTCCTGGTGTCAGACACAGAGTGATTTTTCCTCTACACGGTCCCATCAAACACTCCCGTGGTCAGACACAGAGTGATTATTCCTCTACACGGTCCCATCCAACACTACCGGGTGTCAGACACAGAGTGATTATTCCTCTACACGGTCCCATCACACACTCCCTGGGTCAGACACAGAGTGAATCTCCCTCCACACCGTCCCAACACACACTCCCGGGTCAGACACAGACTGATTATTCCTCTACATTGTACCATCAAACACTCCGTGGGTCAGACACACAGTGATTATTCCTCTACTCGGTCCCATCAAACACACCCGGGGTCAGACACAGGGTGAATTTATATCCACACCGTCCCATCATACACTCCCGGGGTCAGTCACAGAGTGATCATTCCTCTACACTGTACCATCAAACACTCCGTGGGTCAGACACACAGAGATTATTCTTCTACACGGTCCCATCAAACACTCCCGAGGTCAGACAGAGTGATTATTCCTCTACTCGGTCCCATCAAACACACCCGGGGTCAGACACAGGGAGAATTTATATCCACACCGTCCCATCATACACTCCCGGGGTCAGACACAGAGTGATCATTCCTCTACACTGTACCATCAAACACTCCGTGGGTCAGGCACACAGTGATTATTCTTCTACACGGTCCCATCAAACACTCCCGGGGTCAGACACAGAGTGAATCTCTCTCCACGCCGTCCCATCACACACTCCCGGGTTCAGACACAGAGTGATAATTCCTCTACACGGTCCCATCAAACACTCCCGAGGTCAGACAGAGTGATTATTCCTCTACACGGTCCTAACAAACACTCACGGTGTCAGACACAGTGTGAATCTCCTTCCACACCGTCCCATCACACTCTCCCGGGGTCAGACACAGAGTGATTCTTCCTCTACACAGTCCCAACAAACACTCCCGGGGTCAGACACAGAGTGATTATTCCTCTACACGGACACATCAAACACTACCGGGGGTCAGACACACAGTGATTATTCCTCTACACGGTCCCATCAAACACTCCCGGGGTCAGACACAGAGTGAATTTCCCTCCACACCGTCCGATCACACACTCCCGTGGTCAGACACAGAATGATTATTCCTCTACACGGTCCCATCAAACACTCCCGGGGTCAGACACAGAGTCATTATTCCTCTACACGGTCACATCAAACTCTTCCGGGGTCAGACACAGGAGTGATTATTCCTCTACACGGTACCATCACACACTCCCGGTGTCAGACACAGTGTGAATCTCCTTCAACACCGTCACATCACACTCTCCCCGGGGTCAGACACACAGTGATTATTCCTCTACAGGGTCCCATCACACACTCCCGGCGTCAGACACAGAGTGATTATTCCTCTACACGGTTCCATCAAACACTCCCGGGGTCAGACACAGAGTGATTATTCCTCTACACGGTCCCAACAAACACTCCAGGTGTCAGACACAGTGTGAATCTCCTTCCACACCGTCCCATCGCACTCTCCTGGTGTCAGACACAGAGTGATTATTCCTCTACCTTGTCCCAACAAACACTCCCGGGGTCAGACACAGAGTGATTATTCCTCTACACGGTCCCATCCAACACTACCGGGTGTCAGACACAGAGTGATTATTCCTCTACACGGTCCCATCCAACACTACCGGGTGTCAGACACAGAATGATTATTCCACTACACGGTCCCATCAAACACTCCCGGGGTCAGACACAGAGTCATTATTCCTCTACACGGTCACATCAAACTCTTCCGGGGTCAGACGCAGGAGTGATTATTCCTCTACACGGTACCATCACACACTCCCGGTGTCAGACACAGTGTGAATCTCCTTCAACACCGTCCCATCACACTCTCCCCGGGGTCAGACACACAGTGATTATTCCTCTACAGGGTCCCATCAAACACTCCCGGGGTCAGACACAGAGTGAATCTCTCTACACGCCGTCCCATCACACACTCCCGGCGTCAGACACAGAGTGATGATTCCTCTACACGGTTCCATCAAACACTCCCGGGGTCAGACACAGAGTGATTATTCCTCTACACGGTCCCAACAAACACTCCAGGTGTCAGACACAGAGTGATTATTCCTCTACACGGTCCCATCAAACACTACCGGGGGTCAGACACAGAGTGATTTTTCCTCTACACGGTCCCATCAAACACTCCGGGGGTCAGACACAGAGTGAATCTCCCTCCACACTGTCCCATCACACGCTCCCGGGTTCAAACACAGAGTGAATCTTCCTCTACACAGCCCATCACACACTCCCTGGGTCAGACACAGAGTGAATCTCCCTCCACACCGTCCCAACACACACTCCCGGGTCAGACACAGACTGATTATTCCTCTACATTGTACCATCAAACACTCCGTGGGTCAGACACACAGTGATTATTCCTCTACACTGTACCATCAAACACTCCGTGGGTCAGACACACAGTGATTATTCTTCTACACGGTCCCATCAAACACTCCCGGGGTCAGACACAGAGTGAATCTCTCTCCACGCCGTCCCATCACACACTCCCGGGTTCAGACACAGAGTGATTATTCCTCTACACGGTCCCATCAAACACTCCCGAGGTCAGACAGAGTGATTATTCCTCTACACGGTCCTAACAAACACTCCCGGTGTCAGACACAGTGTGAATCTCCTTCCACACCGTCCCAACACACACTCCCGGGTCAGACACAGACTGATTATTCCTCTACATTGTACCATCAAACACTCCGTGGGTCAGACACACAGTGATTATTCCTCTACTCGGTCCCATCAAACACACCCGGGGTCAGACACAGGGAGAATTTATATCCACACCGTCCCATCATACACTCCCGGGGTCAGACTCAGAGTGATCATTCCTCTACACTGTACCATCAAACACTCCGTGGGTCAGACACACAGTGATTATTCTTCTACACGGTCCCATCAAACACTCCCGGGGTCAGACACAGAGTGAATCTCTCTCCACGCCGTCCCATCACACACTCCCGTGTTCAGACACAGAGTGATAATTCCTCTACACGGTCCCATCAAACACTCCCGAGGTCAGACAGAGTGATTATTCCTCTACACGGTCCTAACAAACACTCCCGGTGTCAGACACAGTGTGAATCTCCTTCCACACCGTCCCATCACACTCTCCCGGGGTCAGACACAGAGTGATTCTTCCTCTACACAGTCCCAACAAACACTCCCGGGGTCAGACACAGAGTGATTATTCCTCTACACTGACACATCAAACACTACCGGGGGTCAGACACACAGTGATTATTCCTCTACACGGTCCCATCAAACACTCCCGGGGTCAGACACAGAGTGAATTTCCCTCCACACCGTCCGATCACACACTCCCGTGGTCAGACACAGAATGATTATTCCTCTACACGGTCCCATCAAACACTCCCGGGGTCAGACACAGAGTCATTATTCCTCTACACGGTCACATCAAACTCTTCCGGGGTCAGACACAGGAGTGATTATTCCTCTACACGGTACCATCACACACTCCCGGTGTCAGACACAGTGTGAATCTCCTTCAACACCGTCACATCACACTCTCCCCGGGGTCAGACACACAGTGATTATTCCTCTACAGGGTCCCATCACACACTCCCGGCGTCAGACACAGAGTGATTATTCCTCTACACGGTTCCATCAAACACTCCCGGGGTCAGACACAGAGTGATTATTCCTCTACACGGTCCCAACAAACACTCCAGGTGTCAGACACAGTGTGAATCTCCTTCCACACCATCCCATCACACTCTCCTGGTGTCAGACACAGAGTGATTATTCCTCTACCTTGTCCCAACAAACACTCCCGGGGTCAGACACAGAGTGATTATTCCTCTACACGGTCCCATCCAACACTACCGGGTGTCAGACACAGAGTGATTATTCCTCTACACCGTCCCATCACACACTCCCGGTATCATGCTCAGAGTGGTTATTCCTCTACACGGTCCCATCAAACACTCCCGGGGTCAGACACAGAGTGAATTTATATCCACACCGTCCCATCATATTCTCCCGTGGTCAGACACAGAGTGAATCTCCCTCCATACCGTCCCATCACACACTCCCGTGGTCAGACACAGTATGATTAATCCTCTACACTGTCCCAACAAACACACCCGGGGTCAGACATAGAGTGATTATTCCTCTACACGGTCCCATCAAACACTCCCGGGGTCAGACAAAGAGTGTATTTATATCCACACCGTCCCATCATACACTCCCGGGGTCAGACTCAGAGTGATCATTCCTCTACACTGTACCATCAAACACTCCGTGGGTCAGACACACAGTGATTATTCTTCTACACGGTCCCATCAAACACTCCCGGGGTCAGACACAGAGTGAATCTCTCTCCACGCCGTCCCATCACACACTCCCGTGTTCAGACACAGAGTGATAATTCCTCTACACGGTCCCATCAAACACTCCCGAGGTCAGACAGAGTGATTATTCCTCTACACGGTCCTAACAAACACTCCCGGTGTCAGACACAGTGTGAATCTCCTTCCACACCGTCCCATCACACTCTCCCGGGGTCAGACACAGAGTGATTCTTCCTCTACACAGTCCCAACAAACACTCCCGGGGTCAGACACAGAGTGATTATTCCTCTACACGGACACATCAAACACTCCCGGGGTCAGACACAGAGTGATTATTCCTCTACACGGTCCCAACAAACACTCCAGGTGTCAGACACAGTGTGAATCTCCTTCCACACCGTCCCATCACACTCTCCTGGTGTCAGACACAGAGTGATTATTCCTCTACCTTGTCCCAACAAACACTCCCGGGGTCAGACACAGAGTGATTATTCCTCTACACGGTCCCATCCAACACTACCGGGTGTCAGACACAGAGTGATTATTCCTCTACACGGTCCCATCACACACTCCCGGGGTCAGTCACAGAGTGATCATTCCTCTACACTGTACCATCAAACACTCCGTGGGTCAGACACACAGAGATTATTCTTCTACACGGTCCCATCAAACACTCCCGGGGTCAGACACAGAGTGAATCTCTCTCCACGCCGTCCCATCACACACTCCCGGGTTCAGACACAGAGTGATTATTCCTCTACACGGTCCCATCAAACACTCCCGAGGTCAGACAGAGTGATTATTCCTCTACACGGTCCTAACAAACACTCCCGGTGTCAGACACAGTGTGAATCTCCTTCCACACCGTCCCATCACACTCTCCCGGGGTCAGACACAGAGTGATTATTCCTCTACACGGTCCCATCAAACACTTCCGGGGTCAGACACAGAGTGAATTTCCCTCCACACCGTCCGATCACACACTCCCGTGGTCAGACACAGAATGATTATTCCACTACACGGTCCCATCAAACACTCCCGGGGTCAGACACAGAGTCATTATTCCTCTACACGGTCACATCAAACTCTTCCGGGGTCAGCCGCAGGAGTGATTATTCCTCTACACGGTACCATCACACACTCCCGGTGTCAGACACAGTGTGAATCTCCTTCAACACCGTCCCATCACACTCTCCCCGGGGTCAGACACACAGTGATTATTCCTCTACAGGGTCCCATCAAACACTCCCGGGGTCAGACACGGAGTGAATCTCTCTACACGCCGTCCCATCACACACTCCCGGCGTCAGACACAGAGTGATTATTCCTCTACACGGTTCCATCAAACACTCCCGGGGTCAGACACAGAGTGATTATTCCTCTACACGGTCCCATCAAACACTACCGGGGGTCAGACACAGAGTGATTTTTCCTCTAAACGGTCCCATCAAACACTCCCGGGGTCAGACACAGAGTGAATCTCCCTCCACACTGTCCCATCACACGCTCCCGGGTTCAAACCCAGAGTGAATCTTCCTCTACACAGCCCATCAAACACTCCCTGGGTCAGACACAGAGTGAATCTCCCTCCACACCGTCCCAACACACACTCCCGGGTCAGACACAGACTGATTATTCCTCTTCATTGTACCATCAAACACTCCGTGGGTCAGACACACAGTGATAATTCCTCTACTCGGTCCCATCAAACACACCCGGGGTCAGACACAGAGTGAATTTATATCCACACCGTCCCATCATACACTCCCGGGGTCAGACACAGAGTGATCATTCCTCTACACTGTACCATCAAACACTCCGTGGGTCAGACACACAGTGATTATTCCTCTACACGGTCCCATCAAACACTCCCGAGGTCAGACAGAGTGATTATTCCTCTACACGATCCTAACAAACACTCCCGGTGTCAGACACAGTGTGAATCTCCTTCCACACCATCCCATCACACTCTCCCGGGGTCAGACACAGAGTGATTATTCCTCTACACTGTCCCAACAAACACTCCCGGGGTCAGACACAGAGTGAATTTCCCTCCACACCGTCCGATCACACACTCCCGTGGTCAGACACAGAATGATTATTCCTCTACACGGTCCCATCAAACACTCCCGGGGTCAGACACAGAGTCATTATTCCTCTACACGGTCACATCAAACTCTTCCGGGGTCAGACGCAGGAGTGATTATTCCTCTACACGGTACCATCACACACTCCCGGTGTCAGACACAGTTTGAATCTCCTTCAACACCGTCCCATCACACTCTCCCCGGGGTCAGACACACAGTGTTTATTCCTCTACAGGGTCCCATCAAACACTCCCGGGGTCAGACACAGAGTGAATCTCTCTACACGCCGTCCCATCACACACTCCCGGCGTCAGACACAGTGTGATTATTCCTCTACACGGTCCCAACGAACACTCCAGGTGTCAGACACAGAGTGATTATTCCTCTACACGGTCCCATCAAACAATACCGGGGGTCAGACACAGAGTGATTTTTCCTCTACACGGTCCCATCAAACACTCCCGGGGTCAGACACAGTGTGAATCTCCCTCCACACTGTCCCATCACACGCTCCCGGGTTCAAACACAGAGTGAATCTTCCTCTACACAGCCCATCAAACACTCCCTGGGTCAGACACAGAGTGAATCTCCCTCCACACCGTCCCAACACACACTCCCGGGTCAGACACAGACTGATTATTCCTCTACATTGTACCATCAAACACTCCGTGGGTCAGACACACAGTGATTATTCCTCTACTCGGTCCCATCAAACACACCCGGGGTCAGACACAGAGTGAATTTATATCCACACCGTCCCATCATACACTTCCGGGGTCAGACACAGAGTGATCATTCCTCTACACTGTACCATCAAACACTCCGTGGGTCAGACACACAGTGATTATTCCTCTACACGGTCCCATCAAACACTCCCGAGGTCAGACAGAGTGATTATTCCTCTACACGGTCCTAACAAACACTCCCGGTGTCAGACACAGTGTGAATCTCCTTCCACACCGTCCCATCACACTCTCCCGGGATCAGACACACAGTGATTATTTCTCTACAGGGTCCCATCAAACACTCCCGGGGTCAGACACAGAGTGAATCTCTCTACACGCCGTCCCATCACGCACTCCCGGCGTCAGACACAGAGTGATTATTCCTCTACACGGTCACATCAAACTCTTCCGGGGTCAGACACAGGAGTGATTATTCCTCTACACGGTACCATCACACACTCCCGGTGTCAGACACAGTGTGAATCTCCTTCAACACCGTCACATCACACTCTCCCCGGGGTCAGACACACAGTGATTATTCCTCTACAGGGTCCCATCACACACTCCCGGCGTCAGACACAGAGTGATTATTCCTCTACACGGTTCCATCAAACACTCCCGGGGTCAGACACAGAGTGATTATTCCTCTACACGGTCCCAACAAACACTCCCGGTGTCAGACACAGTGTGAATCTCCTTCCACACCGTCCCATCACACTCTCCTGGTGTCAGACACAGAGTGATTATTCCTCTACCTTGTCCCAACAAACACTCCCGGGGTCAGACACAGAGTGATTATTCCTCTACACGGTCCCATCCAACACTACCGGGTGTCAGACACAGAGTGATTATTCCTCTACACGGTCCCATCACACACTCCTTGGGTCAGACACAGAGTGAATCTCCCTCCACACCGTCCCAACACACACTCCCGGGTCAGACACAGACTGATTATTCCTCTACATTGTACCATCAAACACTCCGTGGGTCAGACACACAGTGATTATTCCTCTACTCGGTCCCATCAAACACACCCGGGGTCAGACACAGGGTGAATTTATATCCACACCGTCCCATCATACACTCCCGGGGTCAGTCACAGAGTGATCATTCCTCTACACTGTACCATCAAACACTCCGTGGGTCAGACACACAGAGATTATTCTTCTACACGGTCCCATCAAACACTCCCGGGGTCAGACACAGAGTGAATCTCTCTCCACGCCGTCCCATCACACACTCCCGGGTTCAGACACAGAGTGATTATTCCTCTACACGGTCCCATCAAACACTCCCGAGGTCAGACAGAGTGATTATTCCTCTACACGATCCTAACAAACACTCCCGGTGTCAGACACAGTGTGAATCTCCTTCCACACCGTCCCATCACACTCTCCCGGGGTCAGACACAGAGTGATTATTCCTCTACACTGTCCCAACAAACACTCCCGGGGTCAGACACAGAGTGAATTTCCCTCCACACCGTCCGATCACACACTCCCGTGGTCAGACACAGAATGATTATTCCTCTACACGGTCCCATCAAACACTCCCGGGGTCAGACACAGAGTCATTATTCCTCTACACGGTCACATCAAACTCTTCCGGGGTCAGACGCAGGAGTGATTATTCCTCTACACGGTACCATCACACACTCCCGGTGTCAGACACAGTTTGAATCTCCTTCAACACCGTCCCATCACACTCTCCCCGGGGTCAGACACACAGTGTTTATTCCTCTACAGGGTCCCATCAAACACTCCCGGGGTCAGACACAGAGTGAATCTCTCTACACGCCGTCCCATCACACACTCCCGGCGTCAGACACAGAGTGATTATTCCTCTACACGGTCCCAACGAACACTCCAGGTGTCAGACACAGAGTGATTATTCCTCTACACGGTCCCATCAAACAATACCGGGGGTCAGACACAGAGTGATTTTTCCTCTACACGGTCCCATCAAACACTCCCGGGGTCAGACACAGTGTGAATCTCCCTCCACACTGTCCCATCACACGCTCCCGGGTTCAAACACAGAGTGAATCTTCCTCTACACAGCCCATCAAACACTCCCTGGGTCAGACACAGAGTGAATCTCCCTCCACACCGTCCCAACACACACTCCCGGGTCAGACACAGACTGATTATTCCTCTACATTGTACCATCAAACACTCCGTGGGTCAGACACACAGTGATTATTCCTCTACTCGGTCCCATCAAACACACCCGGGGTCAGACACAGAGTGAATTTATATCCACACCGTCCCATCATACACTCCCGGGGTCAGACACAGAGTGATCATTCCTCTACACTGTACCATCAAACACTCCGTGGGTCAGACACACAGTGATTATTCCTCTACACGGTCCCATCAAACACTCCCGAGGTCAGACAGAGTGATTATTCCTCTACACGGTCCTAACAAACACTCCCGGTGTCAGACACAGTGTGAATCTCCTTCCACACCGTCCCATCACACTCTCCCGGGATCAGACACACAGTGATTATTTCTCTACAGGGTCCCATCAAACACTCCCGGGGTCAGACACAGAGTGAATCTCTCTACACGCCGTCCCATCACGCACTCCCGGCGTCAGACACAGAGTGATTATTCCTCTACACGGTCACATCAAACTCTTCCGGGGTCAGACACAGGAGTGATTATTCCTCTACACGGTACCATCACACACTCCCGGTGTCAGACACAGTGTGAATCTCCTTCAACACCGTCACATCACACTCTCCCCGGGGTCAGACACACAGTGATTATTCCTCTACAGGGTCCCATCACACACTCCCGGCGTCAGACACAGAGTGATTATTCCTCTACACGGTTCCATCAAACACTCCCGGGGTCAGACACAGAGTGATTATTCCTCTACACGGTCCCAACAAACACTCCCGGTGTCAGACACAGTGTGAATCTCCTTCCACACCGTCCCATCACACTCTCCTGGTGTCAGACACAGAGTGATTATTCCTCTACCTTGTCCCAACAAACACTCCCGGGGTCAGACACAGAGTGATTATTCCTCTACACGGTCCCATCCAACACTACCGGGTGTCAGACACAGAGTGATTATTCCTCTACACGGTCCCATCACACACTCCTTGGGTCAGACACAGAGTGAATCTCCCTCCACACCGTCCCAACACACACTCCCGGGTCAGACACAGACTGATTATTCCTCTACATTGTACCATCAAACACTCCGTGGGTCAGACACACAGTGATTATTCCTCTACTCGGTCCCATCAAACACACCCGGGGTCAGACACAGGGTGAATTTATATCCACACCGTCCCATCATACACTCCCGGGGTCAGTCACAGAGTGATCATTCCTCTACACTGTACCATCAAACACTCCGTGGGTCAGACACACAGAGATTATTCTTCTACACGGTCCCATCAAACACTCCCGGGGTCAGACACAGAGTGAATCTCTCTCCACGCCGTCCCATCACACACTCCCGGGTTCAGACACAGAGTGATTATTCCTCTACACGGTCCCATCAAACACTCCCGAGGTCAGACAGAGTGATTATTCCTCTACACGATCCTAACAAACACTCCCGGTGTCAGACACAGTGTGAATCTCCTTCCACACCGTCCCATCACACTCTCCCGGGGTCAGACACAGAGTGATTATTCCTCTACACTGTCCCAACAAACACTCCCGGGGTCAGACACAGAGTGAATTTCCCTCCACACCGTCCGATCACACACTCCCGTGGTCAGACACAGAATGATTATTCCTCTACACGGTCCCATCAAACACTCCCGGGGTCAGACACAGAGTCATTATTCCTCTACACGGTCACATCAAACTCTTCCGGGGTCAGACGCAGGAGTGATTATTCCTCTACACGGTACCATCACACACTCCCGGTGTCAGACACAGTTTGAATCTCCTTCAACACCGTCCCATCACACTCTCCCCGGGGTCAGACACACAGTGTTTATTCCTCTACAGGGTCCCATCAAACACTCCCGGGGTCAGACACAGAGTGAATCTCTCTACACGCCGTCCCATCACACACTCCCGGCGTCAGACACAGAGTGATTATTCCTCTACACGGTCCCAACGAACACTCCAGGTGTCAGACACAGAGTGATTATTCCTCTACACGGTCCCATCAAACAATACCGGGGGTCAGACACAGAGTGATTTTTCCTCTACACGGTCCCATCAAACACTCCCGGGGTCAGACACAGTGTGAATCTCCCTCCACACTGTCCCATCACACGCTCCCGGGTTCAAACACAGAGTGAATCTTCCTCTACACAGCCCATCAAACACTCCCTGGGTCAGACACAGAGTGAATCTCCCTCCACACCGTCCCAACACACACTCCCGGGTCAGACACAGACTGATTATTCCTCTACATTGTACCATCAAACACTCCGTGGGTCAGACACACAGTGATTATTCCTCTACTCGGTCCCATCAAACACACCCGGGGTCAGACACAGAGTGAATTTATATCCACACCGTCCCATCATACACTCCCGGGGTCAGACACAGAGTGATCATTCCTCTACACTGTACCATCAAACACTCCGTGGGTCAGACACACAGTGATTATTCCTCTACACGGTCCCATCAAACACTCCCGAGGTCAGACAGAGTGATTATTCCTCTACACGGTCCTAACAAACACTCCCGGTGTCAGACACAGTGTGAATCTCCTTCCACACCGTCCCATCACACTCTCCCGGGATCAGACACACAGTGATTATTCCTCTACAGGGTCCCATCAAACACTCCCGGGGTCAGACACAGAGTGAATCTCTCTACACGCCGTCCCATCACGCACTCCCGGCGTCAGACACAGAGTGATTATTCCTCTACACGGTTCCATCAAACACTCCCGGGGTCAGACACAGAGTGATTATTCCTCTACACTGTCCCAACAAACACTCCAGGTGTCAGACACAGAGTGATTATTCCTCTACACGGTCCCATCAAACACTACCGGGGGTCAGACACAGAGTGATTTTTCCTCTACACGGTCCCATCAAACACTCCCGGGGTCAGACACAGAGTGAATCTCCCTCCACACTGTCCCATCACACGCTCCCGGGTTCAAACACAGAGTGAATCTTCCTCTACACAGCCCATCAAACACTCCCTGGGTCAGACACAGAGTGAATCTCCCTCCACACCGTCTCAACACACACTCCCGGGTCAGACACAGACTGATTATTCCTCTACATTGTACCATCAAACACTCCGTGGGTCAGACACACAGTGATTATTCCTCTACTCGGTCCCATCAAACACACCCGGGGTCAGACACAGAGTGAACTTATATCCACACCGTCCCATCATACACTCCCGGGGTCAGACACAGAGTGATCATTCCTCTACACTGTACCATCAAACACTCCGTGCGTCAGACACACAGTGATTATTCCTCTACACGGTCCCATCAAACACTCCCGAGGTCAGACAGAGTGATTATTCCTCTACACGGTCCTAACAAACACTCCCGGTGTCAGACACAGTGTGAATCTCCTTCCACACCGTCCCATCACTCTCTCCCGGGGTCAGACACAGAGTGATTATTCCTCTACACTGTCCCAACAAACACTCACGGGGTCAGACACAGGGTGATTATTCCTCTACACGGACACATCAAACACTACCGGGGGTCAGACACAGAGTGATTATTCCTCTACACGGTCCCATCAAACACTCCCGGGGTCAGACACAGAGTGAATTTCCCTCCACACCGTCCCATCACACACTCCCGTGGTCAGACACAGAGTGATTATTCCTCTACACGGTCCCATCACACACGCCCGGGGTCTGACACAGAATGATACTCCCGCCACAATGTCCCATCACACGATCCCGGGGTCAAACTCAGAGTGAATCTTCCCCTACGCAGGCCATCACACACTCCCTGTGTCAGACACAGAGTGAATCTCACTCCACACAGTCCCAACACACACTCCCGGGTCAGACACAGAGTGATTATTCCTCTACACTCTACCATCAAACAATCCGTGGGTCAGACAGACAGTGATTATTCCTCTACACGGTCCCATCAAACACTCCCGGGTTCAGACACAGTGTGAATGTCCCTCCACGCCGTCCCATCACACACTCCCGGGGTCAGACACAGAGTGAATTTATATCCACACCGTCCCAACATACACTCCCGGGGTCAGAAACAGACTGATTATTCCTCTACTCGGTCCCATCGCACACTCCCGGGGTCAGGCACAGAGTGAATTTATATCCACACCGTCCCAACATACACTCCCGGGGTCAGACGCAGAGTGATTATTCCTCTACACTGTACCATCAAACACTCCGTGGGACAGACACACAGTGATTATTCCTTTACACGGTCCCATCAAACACTCCCGGGTCAGACACAGACTGATTATTCCTCTACTCGGTCCCATCAAACACTCCCGTGGTCAGGCACAGAGTGAATTTATATCCACACCGTCCCATCATACACTCCCGGGGTCAGACACAGAGTGATCATTCCTCTACACTGTACCATCAAACACTCCGTGGGTCAGACACACAGTGATTATTCTTCTACACGGTCCCATCAAACATTCCCGGGGACAGACACAGAGTGAATCTCTCTCCACGCCGTCCCATCACACACTCCCGGGTTCAGACACAGAGTGATTATTCCTCTACACGGTCCCATCAAACACTCCCGAGGTCAGACAGAGTGATTATTCCTCTACACGGTCCTAACAAACACTCCCGGTGTCAGACACAGTGTGAATCTCCTTCCACACCGTCCCATCACACTCTCCCGGGGTCAGACACAGAGTGATTCTTCCTCTACACTGTCCCAACAAACACTCCCGGGGTCAGACACAGAGTGATTATTCCTCTACACGGACACATCAAACACTACCGGGGGTCAGACACACAGTGATTATTCCTCTACACGGTCCCATCAAACACTCCCGGGGTCAGACACAGAGTGAATTTCCCTCCACACCGTCCGATCACACACTCCCGTGGTCAGACACAGAATGATTATTCCTCTACACGGTCCCATCGAACACTCCCGGGGTCAGACACAGAGTGATTATTCCTCTACACGGTCACATCAAACTCTTCCGGGGTCAGACACAGGAGTGATTATTCCTCTACACGGTACCATCACACACTCCCGGTGTCAGACACAGTGTGAATCTCCTTCAACACCGTCACATCACACTCTCCCCGGGGTCAGACACACAGTGATTATTCCTCTACAGTGTCCCATCAAACACTCCCGGGGTCAGACACAGAGTGAATCTCTCTACACGCCGTCCCATCACACACTCCCGGCGTCAGACACAGAGTGATTATTCCTCTACACGGTTCCATCAAACACTCCCGGGGTCAGACACAGAGTGATTATTCCTCTACACGGTCCCAACAAACACTCCAGGTGTCAGACACAGTGTGAATCTCCTTCCACACCGTCCCATCACACTCTCCTGGTGTCAGACACAGAGTGATTATTCCTCTACCTTGTCCCAACAAACACTCCAGGGGTCAGACACAGAGTGATTATTCCTCTACACGGTCCCATCCAACACTACCGGGGGTCAGACACAGAGTGATTATTCCTCTACACGGTCCCATCACACACTCCCTGGGTCAGACACAGAGTGAATCTCCCTCCACACCGTCCCAACACACACTCCCGGGTCAGACACAGACTGATTATTCCTCTACATTGTACCATCAAACACTCCGTGGGTCAGACACACAGTGATTATTCCTCTACTCGGTCCCATCAAACACACCCGGGGTCAGACACAGAGTGAATTTATATCCACACCGTCCCATCATACACTCCCGGGGTCAGACACAGAGTGATTATTCCTCTACACGGTCCCATCAAACACTCCCGAGGTCAGACAGAGTGATTATTCCTCTACACGGTCCTAACAAACACTCCCGGTGTCAGAGACAGTGTGAATCTCCTTCCACACCGTCCCATCACACTCTCCCGGGGTCAGACGCAGAGTGATTATTCCTCTACACGGTCCCATCAAACACTCCCGGGGTCAGACACAGAGTGAATTTCCCTCCACACCGTCCGATCACACACTCCCGTGGTCAGACACAGAATGATTATTCCTCTACACGGTCCCATCAAACACTCCCGGGGTCAGACACAGAGTCATTATTCCTCTACACGGTCACATCAAACTCTTCCGGGGTCAGATGCAGGAGTGATTATTCCTCTACACGGTACCATCACACACTCCCGGTGTCAGACACAGTGTGAATCTCCTTCAACACCGTCCCATCTCACTCTCCCCGGGGTCAGACACACAGTGATTATTCCTCTACAGGGTCCCATCAAACACTCCCGGGGTCAGACACAGAGTGAATCTCTCTACACGCCGTCCCATCACACACTCCCGGCGTCAGACACAGAGTGATGATTCCTCTACACGGTTCCATCAAACACTCCCGGGGTCAGTCACAGAGTGATTATTCCTCTACACGGTCCCATCAAACACTACCGGGGGTCAGACACAGAGTGATTTTTCCTCTACACGGTCCCATCAAACACTCCCGGGGTCAGACACAGAGTGAATCTCCCTCCACACTGTCCCAACACACACTCCCGGGTCAGACACAGACTGATTATTCCTCTACATTGTACTATCAAACACTCCGTGGGTCAGACACACAGTGATTATTCCTCTACTCGGTCCCATCAAACACACCCGGGGTCAGACACAGAGTGAATTTATATCCACACCGTCCCATCATACACTCCCGGGGTCAGACACAGAGTGATCATTCCTCTACACTGTACCATCAAACACTCCGTGGGTCAGACACACAGTGATTATTCCTCTACTCGGTCCCATCAAACACACCCGGGGTCAGACACAGAGTGAATTTATATCCACACCGTCCCATCAAACACTCCCGAGGTCAGACAGAGTGATTATTCCTCTACACGGTCCTAACAAACACTCCCGGTGTCAGGCACAGTGTGAATCTCCTTCCACACCGTCCCATCACACTCTCCCGGGGTCAGACACAGAGTGATTATTCCTCTACACTGTCCCAACAAACACTCACGGGGTCAGACACAGAGTGATTATTCCTCTACACGGACACATCAAACACTCCCGGGGTCAGACACAGAGTGAATTTTCCTCCACACCGTCCCATCACACACTCCCGTGGTCAGACACAGAGTGATTATTCCTCTACACGGTCCCATCACACACGCCCGGGGTCTGACACAGAATGTTACTCCCGCCACAATGTCCCACCACACGATCCCGGGGTCAAACACAGAGTGAATCTTCCCCTACACAGGCCATCACACACTCCCTGGGTCAGACACAGAGTGATTATTCCTCTACACTCTACCATCAAACAATCCGTGGGTCAGACACACTGTGATTATTCCTCTACACGGTCCCATCAAACACTCCCGGGTTCAGACACAGTGTGAATGTCCCTCCACGCCGTCCCATCACACACTCCCGGGGTCAGACACAGAGTGAATTTATATCCACACCGTCCCAACATACACTCCCGGGGTCAGACACAGACTGATTATTCCTCTACTCGGTCCCATCGAACACTCCCGGTGTCAGGCACAGAGTGAATTTATATCCACACCGTCCCAACATACACTCCCGGGGTCAGACGCAGTGTGATTATTCCTCTACACTGTACCATCAAACACTCCGTGGGACAGACACACAGTGATTATTCCTTTACACGGTCCCATCAAACACTCCCGGGTCAGACACAGACTGATTATTCCTCTACTCGGTCCCATCAAACACTCCCGTGGTCAGGCACAGAGTGAATTTATATCCACACCGTCCCAACATACACTCCCGGGGTCAGACGCCGAGTGATTATTCCTCTACACTGTACCATCAAACACTCCGTGGGACAGACACACAGTGATTATTCCTTTACACGGTCCCATCAAACACTCCCGGGTCAGACACAGACTGATTATTCCTCTACTCAGTCCCATCAAACACACCCGGGGTCAGACACAGAGTGAATCTCCCTCCACACAGCCCCATCACACACTCCCGTGGTCCGACACAGAGTAATTATTCTGCTCCTCGGTCCCATCAACCACTCCCGGGGTCAGACACAGAGTGATTATTCCTCCACACTCTACCATCAAACACTCCGTGGGTCAGACACACAGTGATTATTCCTCTTCACGGTCCCATCAAACACTCCCGGGTTCAGACACAGAGTGAATCTCCCGCCACGCAGTCCCATCACACACTCCCGGGGTCAGACACAGAGTGATTATTCCTCTACACGATCCCATCAAACACTCCCGGGGTCAGACACAGAGTGATTATTCCTCTACACGGTCCCATCAAACACTCCCGGGGTCAGACACAGAGTGAATCTCCCTCCACGCCGTCCTATCACACGCTCCCGGGGTCAGACACAGAGTGATTATTCCTCTACACGGTCCCATCAAACACTCCCGGGGTCAAACACAGAGTGATTATTCCTCTATACGGTCACATCAAACTCTTCCTTGGTCAGAAACAGAGTTATTATTCCTCTACACGGTACCATCACACACTCCCTGGGTCAGACACAGTGTGAGTCTCGTTCCACACCGTCCCATCACACTCTCCCGGGGTCAGACACTGAGTGATTATTGCTCTACTCCGTCCCATCAAACACTCCAGGTGTCAGACACAGAGTGAATCTCCGTCCACACCGTCCCATCACACACTCCCGGGGTCAGACACACAGTGATTATTCCTCTAGACGGTCCCATCAAACACTCCCGGGGTCAGACACAGAGTGATTATTCCTCTACAGGGTCCCATCAAACACTCCCGGGGTCAGACACAGAGTGAATCTCTCTACACGCCGTCCCATCACACACTCCAAGCGTCAGACACAGAGTGATTATTCCTCTACACGGTCCCATCCAACACTACCGGGCGTCAGACACAGAGTGATTATTCCTCTACACGGTCCCATCAAACACTCCCGGGGTCAGACACAGAGTGAATCTCCCTCCACACCGTCCCATCACACACTCCCGTGGTCAGACACAGAGTGATTATTCTTCTCCACGGTCCCATCAAACACTCCCGGGGTCAGACACAGAGTGATTATTCCTCTACACGGTCCCATCACACACGCCCGGGGTCTGACACAGAATGATACTCCCGCCACACTGTCCCATCACACGCTCCCGGGGTCAAACACAGAGTGAATCTTCCTCTACACAGCCCATCACACACTTCCTGGGTCAGACACAGTGTTTGTCTCCCTCAACACCGTCCCAACACACACTGACGGTTCAGACACAGACTGATTATTCCTCTAAACGGTCCAATCAAACACTCCCGGGGTCAGGCACAGAGTGAATTTATATCCACACCGTCCCATCATACACTCCCGGGGTCAGACACAGAGTGATTATTCCTCTACACTGTACCATCAAACACTCCGTGGGTCTGACACAGAGTGATTATTCCTCTACACGGTCCCATCAAACACTCCCGGGGTCAGACACAGAGTGATTATTCCTCTACACGGTCCCAACAAACACTCCCGGGGTCAGACACAGTGTGAATCTCCTTCCACACCGTCCCATCACACTCTCCCGGGGTCAGACACAGAGTGATTATTGCTCTACACCCTCCCATCAAACACTCAAGGCGTCAGACACAGAGTGATTATTCCACTACACGGTCCCATCAAACACTCCCGTGGTCAGACACAGTGTGAATCTCCTTCCACACCGTCCCATCACACTCTCCCGGGGTCAGACACACAGTGATTATTCCTCTACACGGTCCCAACAAACGCTCCCGGTGTCAGACACAGAGTCATTATTCCTCTACACGGTCACATCAAACGCTCCCGGGGTCAGACACAGAGTGATTATTGCTCTACTCCGTCCCATCAAGCACTCCAGGTGTCAGACACAGAGTGAATCTCCGTCCACACCGTCCCATCATACACTCCCGGGGTCAGACACAGAGTGATTATTCCTCTACACTGTACCATCAAACACTCCGTGGGTCTGACACAGAGTGATTATTCCTCTACACGGTCCCATCAAACACTCCCGGGGTCAGGCACAGAGACAGTATTCCTCTACACCGTCACATCAAACTCTTCCGGGGTCAGACACAGAGTGATTATTCCTCTACACGGTACCATCACACACTCCCGGTTTCAGACACAGTGTGAATCTCCTTCAACACCGTCCCATCACACTCTCCCCGATGTCAGACACACAGTGATTATTCCTCTACAGGGTCCCATCAAACACTCCCGGGGTCAGACACAGAGTGAATCTCTCTGCACGCCGTCCCATCACACACTCCCGGCGTCAGACACAGAGTGATTATTCCTCTACACGGTCCCATCAAACACTCCCGGGGTCAGACACAGAGTGATTATTCCTCTACACGGTCCCAACAAACACTCCCGGGGTCAGACACACAGTGATTATTCCTCTACACGGTCCCAACAAACGCTCCCGGTGTCAGACACAGAGTCATTATTCCTCTACACGGTCCCAACAAACGCTCCCGGTGTCAGACACAGAGTCATTATTCCTCTACACGGTCACATCAAACGCTCCCGGGGTCAGACACAGAGTGATTATTGCTCTACTCAGTCCCATCAAACACTCCAGGTGTCAGACACAGAGTGAATCTCCGTCCACACCGTCCCATCACACACTCCCGGGGTCAGACACACAGTGATTATTCCTCTACACGGTCCCAACAAACACTCCCGGGGTCAGACACAGTGTGAATCTCCTTCCACACCGTCCCATCACACTCTCCCGGGGTCAGACACAGTGTGAATCTCCTTCAACACCGTCCCATCACACTCTCCCCGGGGTCAGACACACAGTGATTATTCCTCTACAGGGTCCCATCAAACACTCCCGGGGTCAGACACAGAGTGAATCTCTCTGCACGCCGTCCCATCACACACTCCCGGCGTCAGACACAGAGTGATTATTCCTCTACACGGTCCCATCAAACACTCCCGGGGTCAGACACAGAGTGATTATTCCTCTACACGGTCCCAACAAACACTCCCGGGGTCAGACACAGTGTGAATCTCCTTCCACACCGTCCCATCACACTCTCCCGGGGTCAGACACAGAGTGATTATTGCTCTACCCCCTCCCATCAAACACTCAAGGCGTCAGACACAGAGTGATTATTCCACTACACGGTCCCATCAAACACTCCCGTGGTCAGACACAGTGTGAATCTCCTTCCACACCGTCCCATCACACTCTCCCGGGGTCAGACACACAGTGATTATTCCTCTACACGGTCCCATCAAACACTCCCGGGTTCAGACACAGAGTGAATCTCCCGCCACGCAGTCCCATCACACACTCCCGGGGTCAGACACAGAGTGATTATTCCTCTACACGGTCCCATCAAACACTCCCGGGGTCAGACACAGAGTGAATCTCCCTCCACGCCGTCCTATCGCACGCTCCCGGGGTCAGACACAGAGTGATTATTCCTCTACACGGTCCCATCAAACACTCCCGGGGTCAAACACAGAATGATTATTCCTCTATACGGTCACATCAAACTCTTCCTGGGTCAGAAACAGAGTTATTATTCCTCTACACGGTACCATCACACTCTCCCTGGGTCAGACACAGTGTGAGTCTCGTTCCACACTGTCCCATCACACTCTCCCGGGGTCAGACACAGAGTGATTATTGCTCTACTCCGTCCCATCAAACACTCCAGGTGTCAGACACAGAGTGAATCTCCGTCCACACCGTCCCATCACACACTCCCGGGGTCAGACACACAGTGATTATTCCTCTAGACGGTCCCATCAAACACTCCCGGGTTCAGACACAGAGTGATTATTCCTCTACACGGTCCCATCAAACACTCGTGGGGTCTGACACAGAGTGATTATTCCTCTACACGGTCCCATCAAACACTCCCGGGGTCAGACACAGAGACATTATTCCTCTACACGGTCACATCAAACTCTTCCGGGGTCAGACACAGAGTGATTATTCCTCTACACGGTACCATCACACACTCCCGGTGTCAGACACAGTGTGAATCTCCTTCAACACCGTCCCATCACACTCTCCCCGGGGTCAGACACACAGTGATTATTCCTCTACAGGGTCCCATCAAACACTCCCGGGGTCAGACACAGAGTGAATCTCTCTACACGCCGTCCCATCACACACTCCAAGCGTCAGACACAGAGTGATTATTCCTCTACACGGTCCCATACAACACTACCGGGCGTCAGACACAGAGTGATTATTCCTCTACACGGTCCCATCAAACACTCCCGGGGTCAAACACAGAATGATTATTCCTCTATACGGTCACATCAAACTCTTCCTGGGTCAGAAACAGAGTTATTATTCCTCTACACGGTACCATCACACACTCCCTGGGTCAGACACAGTGTGAGTCTCGTTCCACACCGTCCCATCACACTCTCCCGGGGTCAGACACAGAGTGATTATTGCTCTACTCCGTCCCATCAAACACTCCAGGTGTCAGACACAGAGTGAATCTCCGTCCACACCGTCCCATCACACACTCCCGGGGTCAGACACACAGTGATTATTCCTCTAGACGGTCCCATCAAACACTCCCGGGTTCAGACACAGAGTGATTATTCCTCTACACGGTCCCATCAAACACTCGTGGGGTCTGACACAGAGTGATTATTCCTCTACACGGTCCCATCAAACACTCCCGGGGTCAGACACAGAGACATTATTCCTCTACACGGTCACATCAAACTCTTCCGGGGTCAGACACAGAGTGATTATTCCTCTACACGGTACCATCACACACTCCCGGTGTCAGACACAGTGTGAATCTCCTTCAACACCGTCCCATCACACTCTCCCCGGGGTCAGACACACAGTGATTATTCCTCTAGACGGTCCCATCAAACACTCCCGGGGTCAGACACAGTGTGAATCTCCTTCCACACCGTCCCATCACACTCTCCCGGGGTCAGACACAGAGTGATTATTGCTCTACCCCCTCCCATCAAACACTCAAGGCGTCAGACACAGAGTGATTATTCCACTACACGGTCCCATCAAACACTCCCGTGGTCAGACACAGTGTGAATCTCCTTCCACACCGTCCCATCACACACTCCCGGGGTCAGACACAGAGAGATTATTCCTCTACACGGTCCCAACAAACGCTCCCGGTGTCAGACACAGAGTCATTATTCCTCTACACGGTCACATCAAACTCTTCCGGGGTCTGACACAGAGTGATTATTCCTCTACACGGTCCCATCACACACTCCCGGGGTCAGACACAGAGTGATTATTCCTCTACACGGTCCCATCCAACACTACCGGGCGTCAGCCACAGAGTGAATCTCTCTACACGCCGTCCCATCACACACTCCAAGCGTCAGACACAGAGTGATTATTCCTCTACACGGTCCCATCCAACACTACCGGGCGTCAGACACAGAGTGATTATTCCTCTACACGGTCCCATCAAACACTCCCGGGGTCAGACACAGAGTGAATCTCCCTCCACACCGTCCCATCACACACTCCCGTGGTCAGACACAGAGTGATTATTCTTCTCCACGGTCCCATCAAACACTCCCGGGGTCAGACACAGAGTGATTATTCCTCTACCCGGTCCCATCACACACGCCCGGGGTCTGACACAGAATGATACTCCCGCCACACTGTCCCATCACACGCTCCCGGGGTCAAACACAGAGTGAATCTTCCTCTACACAGCCCATCACACACTTCCTGGGTCAGACACAGCGTTTGTCTCCCTCAACACCGTCCCAACACACACTGACGGTTCAGACACAGACTGATTATTCCTCTACACGGTCCAATCAAACACTCCCGGGGTCAGGCACAGAGTGAATTTATATCCACACCGTCCCATCATACACTCCCGGGGTCAGACACAGAGTGATTATTCCTCTACACTGTACCATCAAACACTCCGTGGGTCTGCCACAGAGTGATTATTCCTCTACACGGTCCCATCAAACACTCCGTGGGTCTGAAACAGAGTTATTATTCCTCTACACGGTACCATCACACACTCCCTGGGTCAGACACAGTGTGAGTCTCGTTCCACACCGTCCCATCACACTCTCCCGGGGTCAGACACAGAGTGATTATTGCTCTACTCCGTCCCATCAAACACTCCAGGTGTCAGACACAGAGTGAATCTCCGTCCACACCGTCCCATCACACACTCCCGGGGTCAGACACACAGTGATTATTCCTCTAGACGGTCCCATCAAACACTCCCGGGTTCAGACACAGAGTGATTATTCCTCTACACGGTCCCATCAAACACTCGTGGGGTCTGACACAGAGTGATTATTCCTCTACACGGTCCCATCAAACACTCCCGGGGTCAGACACAGAGACATTATTCCTCTACACGGTCACATCAAACTCTTCCGGGGTCAGACACAGAGTGATTATTCCTCTACACGGTACCATCACACACTCCCGGTGTCAGACACAGTGTGAATCTCCTTCAACACCGTCCCATCACACTCTCCCCGGGGTCAGACACACAGTGATTATTCCTCTACAGGGTCCCATCAAACACTCCCGGGGTCAGACACAGAGTGAATCTCTCTACACGCCGTCCCATCACACACTCCAAGCGTCAGACACAGAGTGATTATTCCTCTACACGGTCCCATCCAACACTACCGGGCGTCAGACACAGAGTGATTATTCCTCTACACGGTCCCATCAAACACTCCCGGGGTCAGACACAGAGTGAATCTCCCTCCACACCGTCCCATCACACACTCCCGTGGTCAGACACAGAGTGATTATTCTTCTCCACGGTCCCATCAAACACTCCCGGGGTCAGACACAGAGTGATTATTCCTCTACACGGTCCCATCACACACGCCCGGGGTCTGACACAGAATGATACTCCCGCCACACTGTCCCATCACACGCTCCCGGGGTCAAACACAGAGTGAATCTTCCTCTACACAGCCCATCACACACTTCCTGGGTCAGACACAGCGTTTGTCTCCCTCAACACCGTCCCAACACACACTGACGGTTCAGACACAGACTGATTATTCCTCTACACGGTCCAATCAAACACTCCCGGGGTCAGGCACAGAGTGAATTTATATCCACACCGTCCCATCATACACTCCCGGGGTCAGACACAGAGTGATTATTCCTCTACACTGTACCATCAAACACTCCGTGGGTCTGACACAGAGTGATTATTCCTCTACACGGTCCCATCAAACACTCCCGGGGTCAGGCACAGAGACATTATTCCTCTACACGGTCACATCAAACTCTTCCGGGGACAGACACAGAGTTATTATTCCTCTACACGGTACCATCACACACTCCCGGGGTCAGACACAGTGTGAGTCTCCTTCCACACCGTCCCATCACACTCTCCCAAGGTCAGACACAGAGTGATTATTCCTCTACACGGTCCCATCAAACTCTCACGGGGTCAGACACAGAGTGAATCTCAATCCACACCGACCCATCACACACTCCCGGGGTCAGACACACAGAGGTTATTCCTCTACACGGTAACATCAAACACTCCCGGGGTCAGACACAGAGAGATTATTCCTCTAAACCGTCCCATCACACTCTCCCGTGGTCAGACACAGAGTGATTATTGCTCTATACCGTCCCATCAAACACTCCCGGGGTCAGACACAGAGTGAATCTCCGTCCACACCGTCCCATCACACACTCCCGGGGTCAGACACAGAGAGATTATTCCTCTACACGGTCCCAACAAACTCTCCCGGTGTCAGACACAGAGTCATTATTCCTCTACACGGTCACATCAAACTCTTCCGGGGTCTGACACAGAGTGATTATTCCTCTACACGGTCCCATCACACACTCCCGGGGTCAGACACAGAGTGATTATTCCCCTACACGGTCCCATCACACACGCCCGGGGTCTGGCACAGAATGATACTCCGGCCACACTGTCCAATTACACGCTCCCGGGGTCAAACACAGAGTGAATCTTCCTCTACACAGCACATTACACACTCCCAGGGTCAGACACAGAGTCATTATTCCTCTACACGGTCACATCAAACTCTTCCTGGGTCAGAAACAGAGTTATTATTCCTCTACACGGTCCCATCAAACTCTCACGGGGTCAGACACAGAGTGAATCTCAATCCACACCGACCCATCACACACTCCCTGGGTCAGACACACAGAGATTATTCCTCTACACGGTAACATCAAACACTCGTGGGGTCTGACACAGAGTGATTATTCCTCTACACGGTCCCATCAAACATTCCCGGGGTCAGACACAGAGACATTATTCCTCTACACGGTCACATCAAACTCTTCCGGGGTCAGACACAGAGTGATTATTCCTCTACACGGTACCATCACACACTCCCGGTGTCAGACACAGTGTGAATCTCCTTCAACACCGTCCCATCACACTCTCCCCGGGGTCAGACACACAGTGATTATTCCTCTACAGGGTCCCATCAAACACTCCCGGGGTCAGACACAGAGTGAATCTCTCTACACGCCGTCCCATCACACACTCCAAGCGTCAGACACAGAGTGATTATTCCTCTACACGGTCCCATACAACACTACCGGGCGTCAGACACAGAGTGATTATTCCTCTACACGGTCCCATCAAACACTCCCGGGGTCAAACACAGAATGATTATTCCTCTATACGGTCACATCAAACACTTCCTGGGTCAGAAACAGAGTTATTATTCCTCTACACGGTTCCATCACACACTCCCTGGGTCAGACACAGTGTGAGTCTCGTTCCACACCGTCCCATCACACTCTCCCGGGGTCAGACACAGAGTGATTATTGCTCTACTCCGTCCCATCAAACACTCCAGGTGTCAGACACAGAGTGAATCTCCGTCCACACCGTCCCATCACACACTCCCGGGGTCAGACACACAGTGATTATTCCTCTAGACGGTCCCATCAAACACTCCCGGGTTCAGACACAGAGTGATTATTCCTCTACACGGTCCCATCAAACACTCGTGGGGTCTGACACAGAGTGATTATTCCTCTACACGGTCCCATCAAACACTCCCGGGGTCAGACACAGAGACATTATTCCTCTACACGGTCACATCAAACTCTTCCGGGGTCAGACACAGAGTGATTATTCCTCTACACGGTACCATCACACACTCCCGGTGTCAGACACAGTGTGAATCTCCTTCAACACCGTCCCATCACACTCTCCCCGGGGTCAGACACACAGTGATTATTCCTCTACAGGGTCCCATCAAACACTCCCGGGGTCAGACACAGAGTGAATCTCTCTACACGCCGTCCCATCACACACTCCAAGCGTCAGACACAGAGTGATTATTCCTCTACACGGTCCCATACAACACTACCGGGCGTCAGAAACAGAGTTATTATTCCTCTACACGGTACCATCACACACTCCCTGGGTCAGACACAGTGTGAGTCTCGTTCCACACCGTCCCATCACACTCTCCCGGGGTCAGACACAGAGTGATTATTGCTCTACTCCGTCCCATCAAACACTCCAGGTGTCAGACACAGAGTGAATATCCGTCCACACCGTCCCATCACACTCTCCCGGGGTCAGACACAGAGTGATTATTGCTCTACTCCGTCCCATCAAACACTCCAGGTGTCAGACACAGAGTGAATCTCCGTCCACACCGTCCCATCACACACTCCCGGGGTCAGACACACAGTGATTATTCCTCTAGACGGTCCCATCAAACACTCCCGGGTTCAGACACAGAGTGATTATTCCTCTACACGGTCCCATCAAACACTCGTGGGGTCTGACACAGAGTGATTATTCCTCTACACGGTCCCATCAAACACTCCCGGGGTCAGACACAGAGACATTATTCCTCTACACGGTCACATCAAACTCTTCCGGGGTCAGACACAGAGTGATTATTCCTCTACACGGTACCATCACACACTCCCGGTGTCAGACACAGTGTGAATCTCCTTCAACACCGTCCCATCACACTCTCCCCGGGGTCAGACACACAGTGATTATT